>NC_092274.1:9874472-10053267 GCF_036320965.1 Panulirus ornatus
AACCAGTCCTCTGAACAAGTACCCGTGAACGAAATCCCATGAACCAATGCCCATGAAATGGCTTTCATGAACCAGTTCCCATTAACCAGTATTCATGAACCAGTTCCTATGAACCAATACCCATGAACCAGTTCCCATTAACCAGTATTCATGAACCAGTTCCTATGAACCAATACCCATTAACCAGTTCCCATTAACCAGTATTCATGAACCAGTTCCTATGAACCAATACCCATGAACCAGTTCCCATGAACCAATTCCCACACGGGTTTTCAAGACACTGGTATCAGCCTGCGGCAAACAGGACCAAGACTGGTATCAGCCTGCGGCAAACAGGACCAAGACTGGTATCAGCCTGCGGCAAACAGGACCAAGACTGGTATCAGCCTGCGGCAGACAGGACCAAGACTGGTATCAGCCTGCGGCATGCAGGACCAAGACTGGTATCAGCCTGCGGCAGACAGGACCAAGACTGGTATCAGCCTGCGGCAAACAGGACCAAGACTGGTATCAGCCTGCGGCAAACAGGACCAAGACTGGTATCAGCCTGCGGCAAACGGGACCAAGACTGGTATCAGCCTGCGGCAAACAGGACCAAGACTGGTATCAGCCTGCGGCATGCAGGACCAAGACTGGTATCAGCCTGCGGCAGACAGGACCAAGACTGGTATCAGCCTGCGGCAGACAGGACCAAGACTGGTATCAGCCTGCGGCAAACAGGACCAAGACTGGTATCAGCCTGCGGCAAACAGGACCAAGACCGGTATCAGCCTGCGGCAAACAGGACCAAGACCGGTATCAGCCTGCGGCAAACAGGACCAAGACCGGTATCAGCCTGCGGCACGCAGGACCAAGACACTGGTATCAGCCTGCGGCACACAAGACCAATACAGAGGTATCAACCTGCGGCAAACAGGACCAAGACCGGTATCAGCCTGCGGCACGCAGGACCAAGACACTGGTATCAGCCTGCGGCACACAAGACCAATACAGAGGTATCAACCTGCGGCACACAAGACCAAGACCCTGGTATCAACCTGCGGCACACATGACCAGGACCGTGTACAAGGTATAACCAAGTTAGGTGAACATGTTGAAGCAAACAATTATGTTATCAGTAAACAAACAAATAAACAACTACACAACCTGTGGGGAAACACGACTCAGTGTGGTATGATGATGATGATGACGGTGATGATGATGATAATGATGATGGTGATGATGACCATGATAATGATGATGATAATGATGACGATGATGATAATGATGATAATGATGATGACCATGATGATAATGATGATGACGCTGATGATAATGATGATGATGATGGTGATGATAATAACGATGATGATTATGAGGATGATGGTGATGATGACCATGATAATGATAATGATGACTGATAATGATAATGATGGTGATAATGATGATTATGACGATGATGATGATGATGACAATTATAATGATGATGATGACGATGATGATAATGATGGTGATGATAATTATGATGACAGTGATAATGATGACGATGATGATAATGATGGTGATAATGATGATGATTATGACGATGATGATAATGATGATGACAATGATAATGATGATGATGATTATGACGATGATGATAATGGTGATAATGATGATGATGGTGATGACCATGATAATGATAATGATGACAGTGATGATGATAATGATGATGATGACGATGATGATAATGATGGTTATAATGATGATGATGATGATGATTATGACGATGATAATGATGATGACAATGATAATGATGACGATGATGATAATGATGGTGATAATGATGATGGTGATAAGGATTATCACGATGATGATAATGATGATTATAATGATGATAACGATGATGGTGACGATTTTGATAATGATAATGTCCATGATGATGACAATGATGATGATGACGATGATGGTGATGATGACGATGATGATGGTGATGATGACGTTGATGGTGATGGTCATGATGATGGTCATGATGATGGTGGTGATGATGATGATGATGATGGTGACGATGATGATGATGGTGGTGATGACGATGATGGTGATGATGACGATGATGATGATGGTGATGACGATGATGATGGTGATGATGATGACGACGATGGTGATGATGACGATGATGATGATGATAGTGATGATGATAGTGACTATGATGACGATGATGATGGTGATTATGATGAAGGTGATGATGACGATGATGGTGACGACGATGATGGTGATTATGATGATGATGATGATGGTGATGATGGTAGTGATGGTGATAGTGATGATGGTGATGACGATGATGGTGATGACCATGATAATGATAATGATGATGACAGTGATGATGATAATGATGATGACGATGATGATAATGATGATGATTATGACGATGATAATGATGATGACAATGATAATGATGATGATGATGATGATAATGATGGTGATAATGATGATGATGATGG
Source organism: Panulirus ornatus (assembly GCF_036320965.1). Lineage (NCBI taxonomy): Eukaryota > Metazoa > Arthropoda > Malacostraca > Decapoda > Palinuridae > Panulirus > Panulirus ornatus. Next base: position 9,876,932 of record NC_092274.1, read on the forward strand.
TGATAAGGATTATCACGATGATGATAATGATGATTATAATGATGATAACGATGATGGTGACGATTTTGATAATGATAATGTCCATGATGATGACAATGATGATGATGACGATGATGGTGATGATGACGATGATGATGGTGATGATGACGTTGATGGTGATGGTCATGATGATGATGATGGTCATGATGACGATGATGATGGTGATGATGATGGTGGTGGTGATGATGATGATGGTGACGATGATGATGATGGTGGTGATGACGATGATGGTGATGATGACGATGATGATGATGGTGATGACGATGATGATGGTGACGACGATGGTGATGATGACGATGATGATGATGGTGATGATGATGATAGTGATGATGGTGATGATGATGGTGACTATGATGACGATGATGATGGTGATTATGATGAAGGTGATGATGACGATGATGGTGACGACGATGATGGTGATTATGATGATGGTAATGATGATGATGGTGATGATGGTGATGACGATGATGGTGATGATGATGGTGCTGATGGTGATGATGATTGTGATGACGATGATGATAGTGATGATGATGATGATGAAGGTGATGACGATGATGGTGATGATGATGAAGACGATGATGACGATGATGATGATGATGGTGACGACGATGATGGTGATTATGATGATGATGGTGATGATGATCATAGTGATGATGATGGTGATGATGATGGTAATGATGATAACGATGATGGTGATGATGACGATGATGGTGATGATGATGATGGTGACGACGATGATGGTGATTATGATGATGATAGTGATGATGGTGATGATGACGAGGATGGTGATGATGGTGCTGATGACAATGATGATGATGATGATGGTGATGATGATTATGATGATGGTGATGACGATGATGGTGATTATGATAACGATGATGATGATTTTGATGGTGATGGTGATAATGACGATGATGGTGATGGCGATGATGATGATGGTAATGATGATTGTGATGATGTCGATGATGATGATGATCGTAATGATGATGGTGATGATGACGATGATGATGATAATGGTAATGATGATGATGGTGATGATGACGATGATGATGATGATGGTAATGATGATGATGGTGATGATGACGATGATGATGATGATGGTAATGATGATGATGGTGATGATGACGATGATGTTGATGATGGTAATGATGATGATGGTGATGATGACGATGATGATGATGATGGTAATGATGATGGTGATGATGACGATGATGATGATGATGGTAATGATGATGATGGTAATGATTATGATGATGGTGATGGTGATGATTACGATGATGGTGATGATGACGATGATGATGATGGTAATGATGATGGTTATGATGATGATGATGGTGATGATGACGATGATGATAACGATGACGATGATATTGATGGTAATGATGATGATGATGATGACGATGATGATGATGATGATTATGATAACGATGATGATGATTATGATGACGATGATGATGATGGTGATGATGATGACGATGATGGTGATGATGATAATGATGGTAATGATGATTGTGATGATGGTGATGATGACGATGATGATGATGGTAATGATGATGATGGTGATAACGATGATGGTGATGTTGATGATGGTGATGACGATGATGGTGATGATGACGATGATGGTGATGATAACGATGATGGTGATGATAACGATGATGGTGATGATGATGATGATGGTGATGATGACGATGATGGTGATAACGATGATGGTGATGATGATGATGGTGATAACGATGATGGTGATGATGATAATGATGATGGTGATGATGATGATTGTGATAACGATGATGATGGTGATGATCATGATGATGGTGATGACGATGATGGTGATAACGATGGTGGTGATGATGATGATGGTGATGATGATGATGGTGATGACGATGATGGTGATAACGATGGTGGTGATGATGATGATGGTGATGATGATGATGATGGTGATGATGACGATGATGGTGATGATGATGGTGATGATGATGGTGATGGTGATGATGATGTTGATGACGATGATGGTGATAACGATGATGGTGATGACGATGATGGTGATGATAACGATGATGATGATGATGATGATGATGGTGATGATAACAATGATGGTGATGGTAATGATGATTATGATGATGATGATGGTGATGATGACGATGATGTTGATGATGATGGTGATGATGACGATGATGGTGATGATAACGATGATGATGATGGTGATGATAACGATGATGATGATGATGATGACGATGATGGTGATGATAACGATTATGATGATGATGATGATGGTGATGATAACGATGATAATGATAATGATGATGATGATGATGGTGATGATGCCGATGATGGTAATGATGATGATGATGATAACGATGATGATGATGATGACGATGATGATAACGATGATGATTATGGTGATGGTGATGATAACGATGATGATGACGATAATGATGATGGTGATAATGACGATGGTGGTGATGATGGTGATAATGATGAGGATGATTGTGATGATAATGACGATGATAACGATGATGATGGTGATAATGATGATGATGATAATGATAACGATGATGATGATGATAATGATGATAACGATGGTGATAATGGTGATAACGATGATGATGGTGATAATGATGACGATGACGATAATGATGATGATGGTGATAACGATGATAGTGATGATGACGATAATGATAATGATGATGGTGATAATGATAACGATGACGATGGTGATCATAATGATAATGATGATGGTGATAATGATGGTGATGCTGGTGATGGTGATAATGATGGTGATAATGATGATGATGATGATGATGGTGATGATGATGATGGTGGTGACGATGTTGGTGATGACGATGATGATGGTGATGATGATGATAATAACGATGTTGGTGATAGTGGTGACAATGATGATGATAATGATGATGATGATGATGATGGTCATGATGATGGTGATGACGATTATGATGATAATGGTGACGATGATAATGATAACGATGATGATGATGATGAGGACGATGGTGATGATGATGATGATGGTGATGATGACGATGGGGATGATGATGATGACGATGGTGATGATGATGATGATGGTGATGATGATGATGATGATGATGGTGATGATAATGATGACGATGATGATGGTGATTATGGCGATGATGATGATGACCATGGTGATGGTGATGATGATAACGATGATGATGACGATAGTGGTGGTGATGATGATGATGATGATGATTATGATGATGGTGGGGGAAGGAGAACAAGAAATGTATGATTCACCTGAGTGAAAATATAGCAAGGGATGTATATAGGAACTGATTATGCAGAATATATATAAATGTATATGAAGAAAGGCCACATTCGTTCTCACTCAGTCTCTAGTTGTCATGAGTAATGCACCGAAACCTCAGCTCCCTTTCCACATCCAGGCCACACAGACCTTCCCATGGTTTGCCCTAGACGCTTCACATGTCCTGGTTCAATCCATTGATAGCACGTCGACCCCGGTATACCACATCGTTCCATTTCACTCTATTCCTTGCATGCCACTCACCCTACTGCATGCTCAGGTCCCGATCATTTTCTCTTCATCCTTCCACCTCCAATTTGGTCTCCCACTTCTTGTTCCCTCCACCTCTGACAATCTTTCCTCACTCATTCTCTCCATGTGACCAAACCATTTCAAAACACCCTCTTCTGCTCTCTCAACCACACTCTTTTTATTTCCACACATCTCTCTTACCCTTATATTACTTACTTGATCAAACCACCTCACACCACATATTGTCCTCATACATCTTATTTTCAACACATCCACCCTCCTCCGCACAACCCTATCTATAGCCCACGCCTCGCAGCCATACAACATTGTTGGAACCACTATTCCTTCAAGCTTACCCCCCCCCCCCCCTCCCCCAGATAAAGTTATTCTTTCCACACCTTCTTCAGCCTTCAGAGAACCTTCACCGCCTTACCCACCGTGTGACTCACTTCCGCTTCCATAGTTCCTTGTCCTCCTCCAGATATCTAAAACACTTCATTTCCTGCAATGTTTCCCCGTTCGAACTCACAGCCCTAGCTAACTTGCCCCTCAATCTTGCCAAACCTAATTACTTTGCTTTTACTCACATTTGCTCTCAACGTCCTCCTGTTATACATTTCCAGATTCAATCACCAATTTCTTTAGTTTCTAACTCGAATCAGCCACCAGAGCTGCAGCATCGACGAACAACAACTGACTAACTTCCTAGGCTCTCTCATCCCCCTACAGACTGCATACTCGCCCCTCTCTCCAAGACTCTCGAAACTAACTCCCTCACCAGCCCATCTATAAACGAAATACAAACATGGGGACATCACACACCCCTGCCGAAGGCCAAACTTTACTGGGAACCATTAACTCTTCTCTCTTCCTACGCGTGGACATTCCTTACACCCTTGATGAGAAGTTCTCAGTGATTCTAGCAGCTTACCTCCTCACCATATGTTCTTAAGACCTTCCTCAAGACATCTCTGTCAACCCTATGATATGCCTTCTCCAGATCCATAATGCCGCATACAAATCCATCAGCTTCTCTGAGTATTTCTCACATACATTCTTCAAAGCAAACATTTGATCTACATATCCTCTACCACTCATGAAACTACACTGCTCTTCCCCAGTCTGATGCTTCACCCTCTCAATCATTACCCTGACACACCCTCCTCCTTCTTGTACCTCAGTTTCTGAAAACTTCATCATCGTGAAGGAGTGTGTGATAGAGTGTAAGAAAGTAAACTCTAGATTGATGTGGGTAAAACTGAAAGTGGATGGAGAGAGATGGGTGATTATTGGTGCATATGCACCTGGGGGATGAGACGAAAGATCATGAGAGGCAAGTGTTTTGAGAGCAGCTGAGTGTGTTAGCAGTCTTGATGCACGAGACCAGGTTATAGTGATGGGTGATTTGAATGCAAAGGTGAGTAATGTGGCAATTGAGGGAATAATTGATGTACATGGGATGTTCAGTGTTGTAAATGGAAATAGTGAAGAACTTGTAGATTTGTGTCCTGAAAAAGGACTGGTGATTGGGAATACCTGGTTTAAAAAGAGAGATATACATAAATATACGTATGTAAGTAGGATAGATGGCCAGAGAGCGTTATTGGATTACGGGTTAATTGATAGGCGCGTGAAAGAAAGACTTTTGTATGTAAATATGCTGAGAGGTGCAACTGGAGGGATGTCTGATCATTATCTTGTTGAGGCGAAGGTGAAGATTTGTAGAGGTTTTTAGAAAAGAAGAGAGAATGTTGGGGTGAAGAGAGTGGTGAGAGTAAGTGAGCTTGGAAAGGAAACTTGTGTGAGGAAATACCAGGAGAGATTGAGTGCAGATGGAAAAAGGTGAGAGCAAAGGACGTAAGAGGAGTGGGGGAGAAATGGGATGTATTTAGGGAAGCAGTGATGGCTTGCGCAAAAGATACTTGTGGCATGAGAAGCGTGGGAGGTGGGCAGATTAGAAAGGGTAGTGAGTGGTGGGATGAAGAAGTAAGATTATTAATGAAAGAGAAGACAGAGGCATTTGAACTATTTTTGCAGGGAAATAGTGCAAATGACTGGGATATGTATAAAAGAAAGAGGCAGGAGGTCAAGAGAAAGGTGCAAGAGGTGAAAAAGAGGGCAAATGAGAGTTGGGGGAGAGAGTATCGTTAAATTTTAGGGAGGATGAAAAGATGTTTTGAAGGAGGTAAATAAAGTGCGTAAGACAAGAGAACAAATGGGAACATCGGTGAAGGGGGCTAATGGGAAGGTAATAACAATTAGTGGTGATGTGAGAAGGAGGGAGTGAGTATTTGAAGATTTGTTGAATGTGTTAGATGATAGAGTGGCAGATATAGGGTGTTTTGGTCGAGGTGGTGTGCGAAGTGAAAGGGTCAGGGAGAATGATTTGGTAAACAGAGAAGAGGTAGTAAAAGCTTTGCGGAAGATGAAAGCTGGCGAGGCGGCGGGTTTGGATTTTATTGCAGTGGAATTTTTTAAAAAAGGGGATGACAGTTTTGTTGACTAGATGGTGAGGATATTCAATACATTTATGGCTCATGGTGAAGTGCCTGAGGATTGGCGGAATGCATGTATAGTGCCATTGTACAAAGGCAAAGATGATAAAGGTGAGTTTTCAAATTACAGAGGTATAAGTTTGTTGAGTATTCCTGGTAAATTATATGGAGGGTATTGATTGAGAGGGTGAAGGCATGTACAGAACATCAGAGTGGGGAAGAGCAGTGTGGTTTCAGAAGTGGCAGAGGATGTGTGGATCAGATGTTTGCTTTGAAGAATGTATGTGAGAAATACTAAGAAAAAAAAAATGGATTTGTATGTACCATTTTATGAATCTTGAGAAGGCATATGATAGAGATGATAGAGATGCTCTGTGTAAGGTATTAAGAGTATATGGTGTGGGAGGCAAGTTGTTAGAAGCAGTGAAAAGTTTTTATCAAGGATGTAAGGCATGTGTACGTGTAGGAACAGAGGAAAGTGATTGGTTCTCAGTGAATATCGGTTTGCGGTAGGGGTGCACACACACACACACACACACACACAAACACACACACACATATATATATATATATATATATATATATATATATATATATATATATATATATATATATATATTTATTTATTTATTTTTTATTTTTATTTTCCTTTGTCGCTGTCTCCCGCGTTAGCGAGGTAGCGCAAGGAAACAGACGAAAGAATGGCCCAACCCACCCACATACACATGTATATACATACACGTCCACACACGCAAATATACATACCTATACATCTCAACATATACATATGTATACACATAGAGATATATACATATATATACACATGTACATAATTCATACTGTCCACCTTTATTCGTTCCCATCGCCACCTCGCCACACATGAAATAACAACCCCCTCCAACCTCGTGTCTGCGAGGTAGCGCTAGGAAAAGACAACAAAGGCCCCATTCGTTCACACTCAGTCTCTAGCTGTCATGTAATAATGCTCTGAAACCACAGCCCCCTTTCCACATCCAGGCCGCACAGAACTTTCCATGGTTTACCCCAGACTCTTCACATGCCCTGGTTTAATCCATTGACAGCACGTCGACCCCGGTATACCACATCGTTCCAATTCACTCTATTCCTTGCCCGCCTTTCACCCTCCTGCATGTTCAGGCCCCGATCACTCAAAATCTTTTTCACACCATCTTTCCACCTCCAATTTGGTATCCCATTTCTCCTCGTTCCCTCCACCTCTGACACATATATCCTCTTGGTCAATCTTTCCTCACTCATTTTCTCCATGTGACCAAACCATTTCAAAACACCCTCTTCTGCTCTCTCAACCACACTCTTTTTATTACCACACATCTCTCTCACCCTGTTATTACTTACGCGATCAAACCACCTCACACCACATATTGTCCTCAAACATCTCATTTCCAGCACATCCACCCTCCTCCGCACAACTCTATCCATAGCCCACGCCTCGCAACCATACAACATTGTTGGAACCACTATTCCTTCAAACATACCCATTTTTGCTTTCCGAGATAATGTTCTCGACTTCCACACATTCTTCAAGGCTCCCAGAATTTTCGCCCCTTCCCCCACCCTATGATTCACTTCCGCTTCCATGATACCATCCGCTGCCAAATCCACTCCCAGATATCTAAAATACTTCACTTCCTCCAGTTTTTCTCCATTCAAACGTACCTCCCAATGGACTTGACCCTCAACCCTACTGTACCTAATAACCTTGCTCCTATTCACATTTACTCTCAACTTTCTTCTTTCACACACTTTACCAAACTGTCACCAGCTTCTGCAGTTTCTCACATGAATCAGCCACCAGCGCTGTATCATCAGCGAACAACAACTGACTCACTTCCCCAAGCTCTCTCATCCACAACAGACTGCATACTTGCCCCTCTTTCCAAAACTCTTGCATTCACCTCCCTAATAACCCCATCCATAAACAAATTAAACAGCCATGGAGACATCACACACCCCTGCCGCAAACCTACATTCACTGAGAACCAATCACTTTCCTCTCTTCCTACACGTACACATGCCTTACATCTTCGATAAAAGCTTTTCACTGCTTCTAACAACTTGCCTCCCACACCATATATTCTTAATACCTTCCACAAAGCATCTCTATCAACTGTATCATATGCCTTCTCCAGATCCATAAATGCTACATACAAGTTCATTTGCTTTTCTACGTATTTCTCACATACATTCTTCAAAGCAAACACCTGATCCACACATCCTCTACCACTTCTGAAACCACACTGCTCTTCCCCAATCTGATGCTCTGTACATGCCTTCACCCTCTCAATCAATACCCTCCCATATAATTTACCAGGAATACTCAACAAACTTATACCTCTGTAATTTGAGCACTCACTCTTATCCCCTTTGCCTTTGTACAATGGCAATATGCACGCATTCCGCCAATCCTCAGGCACCTCACCATGAATCATACATACATTAAATATCCTTATCAAAGAATACTTCCCACGCATTCTTCACGTGTCGTAGAAGGCGACTAAAGGGGACGGGAGCGGGGGCTAGAAACCCTCCCCTCCTTGTATTTTGACTTTCTAAAAGGGCAAACAGATATATATATATATATATTTCTTCTTTCTTTCAAACTATTCGCCATTTCCCGCATTAGCGAGGTAGCGTTAAGAACAGAGGAGTGGGCCTTTGAGGGAATACCCTCACCTGGCCCAATTCTCTGTTCCTTCTTTTGGAAAATTAAAAAAAAAAAAAAAAAAAGACAGGGGAGGATTTCCAACCCCCCGCTCCCTCCCCTTTTAGTCGCCTTCTACGACACGCAGGGAATACGTGGGAAGTATTCTTTCTCCCCTATCCCCAGGGGATCACAATTTTGCGGGGACTTATAGGAATATATATATATTTATATATATATATATATATATATATATATATATATATATATATATATATATATATATATATATATATATATATGCCGGCAAGGCAGCAGGTTTGGATGGTATTGCAGTGAAATCTATTAAAAAAGGAGGTGACTGTATTGTTGACTGGTTGGTAAGGTTATTTAATGTATGTATGACTCATGGTGAGGTGCCTAAGGATTGGCGGAATGCGTGCATAGTGCCATTGTACAAAGGCAAAGGGGATAAGAGTGAGTGCTCAAATTACAGAGGTATAAGTTTGTTGAGTATTCCTGGTAAATTATATGGAAGGGTATTGATTGAGAGAGTGAAGGCATGTACAGAGCATCAGATTGGGGAAGAGCAGTGTGGTTTCAAAGGTGGTAGAGGATGTGTGGATCAGGTGTTTGCTTTGAAGAATGTATGTGAGAAATACTTAGAAAAGCAAATGGATTTGTATGTAGCATTTATGGATCTGGAGAAGGCATATGATAGAGTTGATAGAGATGCTCTGTGGAAGGTATTAAGAATATATGGTGTGGGCGGCAAGTTGTTAGAAGCAGTGAAAAGTTTTTATCGAGGATGTAAGGCATGTGTACGTGTAGGAAGAGAGGAAAGTGATTGGTTCTCAGTGAATGTAGGTTTGCGGCAGGGGTGTGTGATGTCTCCATGGTTGTTTAACTTGTTTATGGATGGGGTTGTTAGGGAGGTAAATGCAAGAGTTTTGGAAAGAGGGGCAAGTATGAAGTCTGTTGGGGATGAGAGAGCTTGGGAAGTGAGTCAGTTGTTGTTCGCTGATGATACAGCGCTGGTGGCTGATTCATGTGAGAAACTGCAGAAGCTGGTGACTGAGTTTGGTAAAGTGTGTGAAAGAAGAAAGTTAAGAGTGAATGTGAATAAGAGCAAGGTTATTAGGTACAGTAGGGTTGAGGGTCAAGTCAGTTGGGAGGTAAGTTTGAATGGAGCAAAACTGGAGGAAGTAAAGTGTTTTAGATATCTGGGAGTGGATCTGGCAGCGGATGGAACCATGGAAGCGGAAGTGGATCATAGGGTGGGGGACGGGGCGAAAATCCTGGGAGCCTTGAAGAATGTGTGGAAGTCGAGAACATTATCTCGGAAAGCAAAAATGGGATGTTTGAAGGAATAGTGGTTCCAACAATGTTGTATGGTTGCGAGGCGTGGGCTATGGATAGAGTTGTGCGCAGGAGGATGGATGTGCTGGAAATGAGATGTTTGAGGACAATGTGTGGTGTGAGGTGGTTTGATCGAGTAAGTAACGTAAGGGTAAGAGAGATGTGTGGAAATAAAAAGAGCGTGGTTGAGAGAGCAGAAGAGGGTGTTTTGAAATGTTTTGGGCACATGGAGAGAATAAGTGAGGAAAGATTGACCAAGAGGATATATGTGTCGGAGGTGGAGAGAACGAGAAGAAGTGGGAAACCAAATTGGAGGTGGAAAGATGGAATGAAAAAGATTTTGTGTGATCGGGGCCTGAACATGCAGGAGGGTGAAAGGAGGGCAAGGAATAGAGTGAATCGGATCGATGTGGTATACCGGGGTTGACGTGCTGTCAGTGGATTGAATCAGTGCATGTGAAGCGTCTGGGGTAAACCATGGAAAGCTGTGTAGGTATGTATATTTGCGTGCGTGGACGTATGTATATACATGTGTATGGGGGTGGGTTGGGCCATTTCTTTCGTCTGTTTCCTTGCGCTACATCGCAAACGCGGGAGACAGCGACAAAGCAAAAAAAAAAAAAAAAAAAAAAAAAATATATATATATATATATATATATATATATATATATATATATATATATATATATATATATATATATATGGATGGGGTTGTAAAGGAGGTAAATGCAAGAGTCCTGGAAAGAGGGGCAAGTATGAAGTCTGTTGGGGATGAGAGAGCTTGGGAAGTGAGTCAATTGTTGTTCGCTGATGATACAGCGCTGGTGGCTGATTCATGTGAGAAACTGCAGAAGCTGGTGACTGAGTTTGGTAAAGTGTGTGGAAGAAGAAAGTTAAGAGTAAATGTGAATAAGAGCAAGGTTATTAGGTACAGTAGGGGTGAGGGTCAAGTCAATTGGGAGGTGAGTTTGAATGGAGAAAAACTGGAGGAAGTGAAGTGTTTTAGATATCTGGGAGTGGATCTGTCAGCGGATGGAACCATGGAAGCGGAAGTGGATCATAGGGTGGGGGAGGGGGCGAAAATTTTGGGAGCCTTGAAAAATGTGTGGAAGTCGAGAACATTATCTCGGAAAGCAAAAATGGGTATGTTTGAGGGAATAGTGGTTCCAACAATGCTGTATGGTTGCGAGGCGTGGGCTATGGATAGAGATGTGCGCAGGAGGATGGATGTGCTGGAATGAGATGTTTGAGGACGGGGGTTTTTTTTTTAATTAATAACAAGGGAAAATTGTTTAGGGGTTCCCAAAAATTTTTTTTAAAGGGGTGTGAGGGTTGGGGTGAGAGTTGTTTCTTGGGGGGGGAGGGAACTGATGCTGGTTGGGGGGGGGGGGGGGGGGGGGGGGGGGGGGGGGGGGGGGGGGGGGGGGGGGGGGGGGGGGGGGGGTGTTGGGGGGAGGGGGGGTGCGGTGGGGGTGGGGGAGGTTTAGGAGGAGTGTGGTTCTGGGGTATAGTCTGGATTGGACGTTCTTCAGTGCTGTCAGCGTGGTTTGAATCTTAGGCTGCTAGTCAAGTGAGCCCCATTGTGTTGAAGGCTGTGGTTCTTTTGGTGTTTGGTAAACATTGGGAAACAACCCCCGACGACAAGCTGTGTAGGTTATGTTTATTTGCGTGTGTGGTCGTGTGTATTGGACATGTGTATGGGGGGGGGGGGGGGGGTGGGCAGTTCATTTAGTCTGTTTCCGTGCGCGACAGCGCCTATCGAGGGTAAGGAGGTCTGAGTATTTGGTGTTTTTTTTTTTTTTTTTTTTTTTTTGTGTCGTGTGTGTGTGTGTGGTGTTGTGTGTTGTCGTGTGTGTGTTGGTGTGTGAGTTTGGGGGTTGGGGTGGGGGTGGTTGTAGGGGGCGCGGGGCGCCCGGGGGGGGGGGGGTGTAGGGGCAGGAGCGGGTTTTTTTTATTTTTTATTGTTTTTAGCTTTGCGAGTGTGTGGTTGGCGCAAAGGTAAAAATACTGTAACGAAATAGATATCCGGATGCGGGGGCGAACCCGCGGTATGAGTACATGGACCTCACATCCCATCCCCACACACCATCGTCAGGGGTTTTATTTCAATTTACAATACATAGTCCTACACTCGCAACTTATACATACCATAATTTTTTACGTATACAATATTATTATACATAACAAACATATTACTATATACTAACGTTACATAATTCTACTTGATGCTTTCATCCATTATCATCGCCCAGCGCGGACACACTTGAAATGACACCCCCCCCACCCCTCTCTGCGAGCAGCGCCAGGGTGCGATAAAGAAAAAAAGACAACCATTGTCCAATCTAATTTTCGTTTCTCATCATGTCTTATTTATCTCTAGCTATGTTGGTCTTGTTTTTTATGATCTATTCCACTAGCTTCATTTCATATTACATGGGAACACGCCCTAACTTTCAATGCTTTTACCACACACAGAACGAGAGTTCATAATTGTACAATGGGGTGACTATACTAGGAGTGTACTTGTCTACTCCGTCAGTAAAAGGGGAGTAATATATGGGGGGGGGGCGGGGGGGAATTTGGATAGCGTGCGAAGGGGGATATACAGGGATAACAGAAGATGGGTGGGGGGGCTGGAGAACGTTGGATGGGGAGGAGAAGGGAATTTAGGAGGGGGATAGCCATTAAGAATCAAGAATTGGGGGGAGGGGCGCGGAAGTAAAACTAGGAGAACAGCACGCCTGCAGGGGTGTATGTTTGAAGAGGGCGGCTTTGGCGGGAAGACTAGATGGCGAGAATGGGGGTACTTTACATGGGAAAGGGGATTGTGTTGTACTAATAGAGACAAGGAGGAGAGAAGACAACTTAGAATTATCAAGGGGTGGGGATGGTAATATAAAATATGAGAGAGGTAACACGGGGGGAACATGGTTAGGTAGGCAGTTGGAAGATTTTAAATACGGATAATATTTTGAAATTATAATTCTGGGTGGGGGACGTTTTTATTTGTGGTGGGTTCTTTTCCTTCATCCAGTCATACCACAATAACTCCAACCCCCCCGCCCACACCCCGCCCATCTATAGTCCTCGCCTTGCAACCATTTAAACTTTGTTGGAAACCAGATTCCTTCAAATAATACAATTACCATTTTTTTTTTTTTTTTTTTTTTTTGCTGCTCTGAGGAGATAACCGTTCTCGGCCCTTTCCACCTAACATTTCTTCATCGCTCACCAGTACCTTTTCAACTCTTCCCACCCTTGTGCTTTTTGTTGGTTTTGTGATTAACATCCGCTTCCATCCCGCTTTCCATGGTTCATCCGCTGCTCCTAAATATAGACTCCCAGATATCTGAAACACTTCACTTCCTCTAGTTTTTCCTCCATTTCAAAACTTATAAAAAAAATTAACATGGCTATCAACCCTACTGATCCTGATAACACCCTTGCCTCTTATTCTCATTTGACTCTCTGCTTTATTCTTTCATTCACTTTACCTAACTCATCACCATACTTCTTACAGCTTTCTCACGAAATTCAGCCACCGCGGTATCATCAGCGAACAAACAATGACTATTTCCCAAGCCCTCTTCATAAACACAGACTACTTACTTGCCCCTCTCTCCAAAACTCTTGCATTTAACACCTTCTCATGCGCCCCATCCTTAAAACAAATTAAACACCATGGAAGACATTTCACGGCACCCCTGACCGCTAAACCTACATTCATTGGCCACAAATCTCTTCACTCTCTTCCTACACGTAACATGCATTAATCTTGATAAAAACTTCCACTGCATTCATGCAACTTACCTCCCACACCATATGATGTAATACCTTTCACAGACATCTCCATGCCTAACTCTATCATATGCCTTCTCACAGATTCATGAATGCCAAATACAAATACATCTGTTTTTTTAAGTATTTTCTCTCTTACATTCTTCAAAGCAAACACCTGATCCACTCACCCTTACCACTGCTGAAACACATTAAGTCAATACCTCCCATTTTAATTTACCAGGAATACTCAACTATAAATTATGCCTTTGTAATTGACACTCACCTTTATCCCTTTACATGTGTACAAATGGCACTATGCATGCATTCGCCAATCATCATGAAACCTCTATGAATGATACATACATGGAATATCCTGTACCTAACCAATCAACAATCACTGTCAGCCCCCCCCCCTTTTTTTTTTTTTTTAAAATTTACTGCAATATCAGCCAAACCGCCGCCTTGCCGGCATTTTCATCTTCCGCAAAGCCTTCACTACCTCTTTCTTTTTTACCAAACCTTCTCATGACCTCTCGCTTCGCACACCAACTCCGACAAAACACCCTATATCTGCCACTTGTCATCAAACACATTAACAACCTTCTAAGTATACTCTCCAATCTCCTGTCTCACTTACCACTACTTATTTACATCCCCATGTGCCCCCTTCACCGATGTTCCAATGTGTTCTCTGTCTCACGCCACTTTTATTTACCTCCTTCCAAAACACTTTTTATTGTCCCTAAAATTTAATGATACTCTCTAACTCCCAACTCTCATTTGCCCTCTTTTTTCACCTCTTGCTCCTTGTATTGACCTCCCGGCCGCTTTCTTTTATACATCTCCCAGTATATTTGCTGGTACCCTGCAAAATCGTCAAACACTCTCTCTTCTCTTTCCCTAATTATCTTTATTTCTTACATCCACAATTAACTACCTTACTAATCTGTCCACCACTCCCTCACCGTTCTCATACCTACATCCTTCTTTTTGCGCTAACCATCACTTGCTTCCGTAATAAATCCCATTCCTCCCACCTCTTACCTACATGACTCTCACCTTCTGCCATTCTTCAACTCATTCTCTCTTATTACTTCCTAAACACAAGGGTCGCTTTCCAAGCTCACTTACTTCACCACTCTCTTCTCCCCAAATTTCTTCTTTCTGAAAATACTCTCTCTCTCTCTCTCTTCTCTCTCTCGCTCTCTGTCTTCTATATATATTATTATATATTATTTATATGTATATATTATATATTTATATATATTATAATATATATTTATTTATTCCTATTGAGTCCACGAGGAAATGAAGCCACGATAAGTTCCCAATGTGCACTTTCGTGTATTAAGCATATCATCAGGAGGAGAAACAAGGAGAAATATATCAGTCAGTTGATATAAAACGAAGTGATGTAGCTAGGTCAGCCATTGGTAAACATGGATTGTCCAAAGACAGGACAATGAGCGTATCATAAACTTATCATTTTACAATTTTATCACAACACTAAATTATCATAATTTGGATAGACCATCACTAATATGTAAGATTATAATTCTTTTGTGTATTTAAGAACAGAAGATTACACTATGTTATATAATTTGTATTGACCTTCATAAATGTTCAGACTATTTGGATCTCATCAGTATTATTAATCGCTTACTGTGTACGTTACCAAGTATCTCTACCAGGCTACAGAGCTTCATTGAAATTTTCGCTCAAAGGTAATGTAGCAGCTTATACCCCAGCAATTAATGATAAATGAGTTGAACCCCCCCCCCCACCCGACAGCCCTTACTCCCCCAAAGTCAACCCAACAATGATTCAGAGTTTTTTGACTCCCCCCCGTGACCTTAAACATAAGATTAGATTTTGTCTCCCCGTTCTTATACTTTATTTATTTGGTGCTTAAGTTCTAACTAGAAAGATCCTTACCAGTCTGCCCAACGTAAAAACTGTATCAACAATTTCTACATGGCACTTTATTGATTAACACCCCAGGAGAAAGTTCTGGTGAATTCCTGATGCAGATATTCTTTATAGTATTATTGTTGCTGAAGGCACATTTACATTGACGGATTTAAGCAACATTGGGAGTAAAGTAAAATTTGCGATTAAATGGGAGAACTATAAGATTTCTTGGTGTCATTGGGAGATTTGGGATTCTCACTCTATAAAATGTATTTCTTTGCTAAACTTATGGGATTTTATCAAAGAAAGTCTGGGTACTTTAACTTAGATCCAATAGGTATATATCTAGGTTAAAGTACCCTAGATCTTTTCAATGATGATACCTTAAGTTAGCAAAGAAATCCATTTTATAGAGTTGAGCCCAAACTCCATGACACCAAGAATCTTTTGTTCTCCATTTTGATAATGATTTTACTTTAATTTCATGGTGTTTAAATCCGTTAATGTAAATGTTGCCTTCAGCAAACTATTTACTATCAAAGGAATATCTTAATCAGGAATTCACCAAGTAAATTCTACTGAGTGTATCAATCAAAGTGCCATGTAGAAATTTGGATAAGTTTTTTACGTTGGGCAGATGGTAAGGATTTTCTGTTGGATCTTATAGCACATAGATATATAGTTTAAGAAGGACAAGAATCAAATCTTTGTTTAATCACTGTTTAAAAAACTATGATCATTGTATGGACTGGAGTAATGCCTTCTCAGTTTATAAGGTCTAACTCTTTTACCACGAGAATTATCATTTGAATCTTCTGTTCTTAAATACAACAAAAAATGTATGTTCTTATATTAGTGTTGGTCAATACAAATTAGGATAACTTTAGTGTATCTTTGTTCTTAACATTCACAATAAGATGATATTCTTGATATTAGTGTGGTCTATACAAATTAGATAACTTTCGTGTTGATGTAAATTTGTTAAAAATGATAAGTTTATGAAGCTTCGTTGTCTGTTTGGACAATCGCATGTTTTCTACCCATATGGGTCATAGCTACGTCTCTAGTTTTTTTCAAACTGAATGTTTATTTCTCTTCTTGTGTCTACCCTGTTGATATGATTAATACACGAAAGTGCACTTTGGGACTTAAACGTGTTTCATTTTCCCTTGGACTTTAGGGTATATCTTGGGTAACGCCAAAATTGAGTTCCTTTTCCAAATATATATATATATATATATTATAATATATAATATTATATATTATATAGATATATATATTATTATTATACCAGGCGCTCTGTCTCATGCGTAAGCGAGGTCGCGTTAAGGAAACAGGGCGAATGGCCCAAAAACACCCACATACCACATGTATACACATAAACTCACCACACACGACATATAATATACCTTTACATTTCAACGTTTAGTTAATATTACATACACAGACAATACATATGTACTCATGTACAGATTCCATCTTGCTGCTTTCACCTTCTCTCGCCCCACCCCAGCCACACATAAAATGTCAACCCCTCCACCCGCGCACGCCCCGAGGGTAGCGCTAGGAAATACAACAAAGACACATTCGTTCCACTCAGTATTCATTGCTACTCATGTATAATGAACCGAAACACAGCTCCCTTTCCACATCCAGGCCCCACAAAAAATTTCCACTGGTTTACCTCAGACACTTCACATGCCTAAAGTTCTATCCTCTGACTGCACGTTCGGACTCCGGTATACACATCGTTCCAATTACACTCTCATCCTTGCACCGCCTTTCACCTCCTGTATGTTCAGGCCCCGATTTCCACTCAAAAAAAAAATTCTTTTTTTTTTTTTTCCACTCTATTCCTTCCACTACATTTTGGTTTCCCACTTCTCTCTACCTCCCTCCACATCGGACACACATCCCCCGTCATTTTTCTGTTTCATTCTTCATGGTGCAAACCTTTTCAATACTACCCTAATGTGTTCTCTCAACCACACTCTTTTTATTACACACATCTCTCTTTCCTTTCATACTACTCGATCGAACCCTCACACAACATTATTGTCCTCAGACATCTATTTCCAGCACATCCACCCTCCTCCGCACAACTCTATCCATAGCCCACGCCTCGCAACCATACAACATTGTTGGAACCACTATTCCTTCATAACATACCCATTTTTGCTTTCCGAGATAATGTTCTCGACTTCCACACATTCTTCAAGGCTCCCAGAATTTTCGCCCCTTCCCCCACCTATGATTCACTTTCCGCTTCCATGATACCATCGCTGCCAAATCCACTCCCAGATATCTAAAATACTTCACTTCCTCCAGTTTTTCTCCATTCAAACGTACCTCCCAATGGACTTGACCCTCAACCCTACTGTACCTAATAACCTTGCTCCTATTCACATTTACTCTCAACTTTCTTCTTTCACACACTTTACCAAACTGTCACCAGCTTCTGCAGTTTCTCACATGAATCAGCCACCAGCGCTGTATCATCAGCGAACAACAACTGACTCACTTCCCCAAGCTCTCTCATCCACAACAGACTGCATACTTGCCCCTCTTTCCAAAACTCTTGCATTCACCTCCCTAATAACCCCATCCATAAACAAATTAAACAGCCATGGAGACATCACACACCCCTGCCGCAAACCTACATTCACTGAGAACCAATCACTTTCCTCTCTTCCTACACGTACACATGCCTTACATCTTCGATAAAAGCTTTTCACTGCTTCTAACAACTTGCCTCCCACACCATATATTCTTAATACCTTCCACAAAGCATCTCTATCAACTGTATCATATGCCTTCTCCAGATCCATAAATGCTACATACAGGTTCATTTGCTTTTCTACGTATTTCTCACATACATTCTTCAAAGCAAACACCTGATCCACACATCCTCTACCACTTCTGAAACCACACTGCTCTTCCCCAATCTGATGCTCTGTACATGCCTTCACCCTCTCAATCAATACCCTCCCATATAATTTCCCAGGAATACTCAACAAACTTATACCTCTGTAATTTGAGCACTCACTCTTATCCCCTTTGCGTTTGTACAATGGCAATATGCAAGCATTCCGCCAATCCTCAGGCACCTCACCATGAATCATACATACATTAAATATCCTTATCAAAGAATACTTCCCACGCATTCTTCACGTGTCGTAGAAGGCGACTAAAGGGGACGGGAGCGGGGGCTAGAAACCCTCCCCTCCTTGTATTTTGACTTTCTAAAAGGGCAAACAGATATATATATATATATTTCTTCTTTCTTTCAAACTATTCGCCATTTCCCGCATTAGCGAGGTAGCGTTAAGAACAGAGGAGTGGGCCTTTGAGGGAATACCCTCACCTGGCCCAATTCTCTGTTCCTTCTTTTGGAAAATTAAAAAAAAAAAAAAAAAGACAGGGGAGGATTTCCAGCCCCCCGCTCCCTCCCCTTTTAGTCGCCTTCTACGACACGCAGGGAATACGTGGGAAGTATTCTTTCTCCCCTATCCCCAGGGGATCACAATTTTGCGGGGGCTTATAGGAATATAAGTCTGTTTCCTTGCGCTACCTCGCAAACGCGGGAGACATATATATATATATATATATATATATATATATATATATATATATATATATATATATATATATATGCCGGCAAGGCAGCAGGTTTGGATGGTATTGCAGTGGAATCTATTAAAAAAGGAGGTGACTCTATTGTTGACTGGTTGGTAAGGTTATTTAATGTATGTATGACTCATGGTGAGGTGCCTGAGGATTGGCGGAATGCGTGCATAGTGCCATTGTACAAAGGCAAAGGGGATAAGAGTGAGTGCTCAAATTACAGAGGTATAAGTTTGTTGAGTATTCCTGGTAAATTATATGGAAGGGTATTGATTGAGAGAGTGAAGGCATGTACAGAGCATCAGATTGGGGAAGAGCAGTGTGGTTTCAAAGGTGGTAGAGGATGTGTGGATCAGGTGTTTGCTTTGAAGAATGTATGTGAGAAATACTTAGAAAAGCAAATGGATTTGTATGTAGCATTTATGGATCTGGAGAAGGCATATGATAGAGTTGATAGAGATGCTCTGTGGAAGGTATTAAGAATATATGGTGTGGGCGGCAAGTTGTTAGAAGCAGTGAAAAGTTTTTATCGAGGATGTAAGGCATGTGTACGTGTAGGAAGAGAGGAAAGTGATTGGTTCTCAGTGAATGTAGGTTTGCGGCAGGGGTGTGTGATGTCTCCATGGTTGTTTAACTTGTTTATGGATGGGGTTGTTAGGGAGGTAAATGCAAGAGTTTGGAAAGAGGGGCAAGTATGAAGTCTGTTGGGGATGAGAGAGCTTGGGAAGTGAGTCAGTTGTTGTTCGCTGATGATACAGCGCTGGTGGCTGATTCATGTGAGAAACTGCAGAAGCTGGTGACTGAGTTTGGTAAAGTGTGTGAAAGAAGAAAGTTAAGAGTGAATGTGAATAAGAGCAAGGTTATTAGGTACAGTAGGGGTTGAGGGTCAAGTCAGTTGGGAGGTAAGTTTGAATGGAGAAAAACTGGAGGAAGTAAAGTGTTTTAGATATCTGGGAGTGGATCTGGCAGCGGATGGAACCATGGAAGCGGAAGTGGATCATAGGGTGGGGGACGGGGGCGAAAATCCTGGGAGCCTTGAAGAATGTGTGGAAGTCGAGAACATTATCTCGGAAAGCAAAAATGGGTATGTTTGAAGGAATAGTGGTTCCAACAATGTTGTATGGTTGCGAGGCGTGGGCTATGGATAGAGTTGTGCGCAGGAGGATGGATGTGCTGGAAATGAGATGTTTGAGGACAATGTGTGGTGTGAGGTGGTTTGATCGAGTAAGTAACGTAAGGGTAAGAGAGATGTGTGGAAATAAAAAGAGCGTGGTTGAGAGAGCAGAAGAGGGTGTTTTGAAATGGTTTGGGCACATGGAGAGAATAAGTGAGGAAAGATTGACCAAGAGGATATATGTGTCGGAGGTGGAGGGAACGAGAAGTGGGAAACCAAATTGGAGGTGGAAAGATGGAATGAAAAAGATTTTGTGTGATCGGGGCCTGAACATGCAGGAGGGTGATAGGAGGGCAAGGAATAGAGTGAATCGGATCGATGTGGTATACCGGGGTTGACGTGCTGTCAGTGGATTGAATCAGTGCATGTGAAGCGTCTGGGGTAAACCATGGAAAGCTGTGTAGGTATGTATATTTGCGTGCGTGGACGTATGTATATACATGTGTATGGGGGGTGGGTTGGGCCATTTCTTTCGTCTGTTTCCTTGCGCTACATCGCAAACGCGGGAGACAGCGACAAAGCAAAAAAAAAACGAAAAAAAAAAAAAAAAAGATATATATATATATATATATATATATATATATATATATATATATTATTTATTTATTATACTTTGTCGCTGTCTCCCGCGTTAGCGAGGTGGCGCAAGGAAACAGACGAAAGAACATCCCAACCCACCCACATCCTCATGTATATACATACATGTCCACACACGCACATATACATACCCATACATTTTAACGTATACATATATATACATACACAAACATATACATATATACACATGTACATAATTCATACTTGCTGCTTTCATCCATGCTCATCGCCACAGCGCCACACTTGAAATGACACCCCCCCCCCCCTCCTGCGCGCGCCAGGAAAAGACAACAAAGGCCACAATCGTTCACACTGTCTCTAGCTGTCATGTATAATGATCCGAAACCACAGCTCCCTTTCCACATCCAGGCCCCGCAAAACTTTCCATGCTTTACCCCAGACGCTTCACATGCCCTGGTTCAATCCACTGACAGCACGTCGACCCCGGTATACCACACAGTTCCAATTCACTCTATTCCTTGCACACCTTTCACCCTCCTGTATGTTCAGGCTCCGATCGCTCAAAATCTTTTTCACTCCATCCTCCCACCTCCAATTTGGTCTCCCACTTCTCCCTCCCTCCACCTGTGAGACATATATCCTCTTGGTCAATCTTTCCTCACTCATTCTCTCCATGTGACCAAACCATTTCAATACACCCTCTTCTGCTCTCTCAACAACACTTTTTTATTACCACACATCTCTCTTACCCTTACATTACTTACTCGATCAAACCACCTCACACCACATATTTTCCTTAAACATTTCATATCCAACACATCAACCCTCCTCCGCACAGCCCTATCTATAGTCCTCGCCTTGCAACCATATAACATTGTTGGAACCACTATTCCTTCAAACATACCCATTTTTGCTCTCTGAGACAACGTTCTCGCCTTCCACACATTCTTCAACGCTCCCAGTACCTTTTCCCCCTCTCCCACCCTGTGATTCACATCCGCTTCCATGGTTCCATCCGCTGCTAAATCTACTCCCAGATATCTGAAACACTTCACTTCCTCTAGTTTTCCTCCATTCAAACTTAACACACAATTAACATGGCTCTCAACCCTACTGAACCTGATAACCTTGCTCTTATTCACATTTACTCTCAGCTTTCTTCTTTCACACACTTTACCAAACTCATTCACCAACCTCTACAGTTTCTCACCCGAATCAGCCACCAGCGGTATATCATCAGCGAACAACAACTGACTCATTTCCCAAGCCCTCTCATCCACAACAGACTACATACTTGCCCCTCTCTCCAAAACTCTTGCATTTACCACCTTAACAACCCCATCCATAAACAAATTAAACAACCATGGAAGACATCACGCACCCCTGCCGCAAACCTACATTCACTGGCCACCAATCACTCTCCTCTCTTCCTACACGTACACATGCCTTACATCCTTGATAAAAACTTTCCACTGCTTCAAGCAACTTACCTCCCACACCATATGATCTTAATACCTTTCACAGAACATCTCCATCAACTCTATCATATGCCTTCTCCAGATCCATGAATGCCACATACAAATACATCTGTTTTTCTAAGTATTTCTCACTTACATTCTTCAAAGCAAACACCTGATCCACTCATCCTCTACCACTTCTGAAACCACACTAAGTCAATACCCTCCCATTTAATTTCCCAGGAATACTCAACTAACTTATGCCTTTGTAATTTGACCACTCACCTTTATCCCCTTTGCCTTTGTACAATGGCACTATGCATGCATTCCGCCAGTCCTCAGACACCACTATGAATGATACATACATTGAATATCCTTACCAACCAATCAAGAACACTGTCAGCCCCCCCCCCCTTTTTTTTTTTTAAATTCCACTGCAATATCATCCAAACCCGCCGCCTTGCTGGCTTTCATCTTCCGCAAAGCCTTCACTACCTCTTTCTTTTCACCAAACCTTTCTCCATGACCCTCTCGCTTCGCACACCACCCCGACCAAAACACCCTATATCTGCCACTCTGTCATCAAACACATTAAACAAACCTTCAAAGTATACTCTCCATCTCCTTCTCACTTCACCACTACTTATTACCTCCCCATTTGCCCCCTTCACCGATGTTCCAATTTGTTCTCTGTCTCACGCACTTTATTTACCTCCTCCAAAACATCTTTTTATTGTCCCTAAAATTTAATGATACTCTCTCACCCCAACTCTCATTTGCCCTCTTTTTCACCTCTTGCACCTTTTTCTTGACCTCCTGCCGCTTTCTTTTATACATCTCCCAGTAATTTGCGGTACCCTGCAAAAATCGTCCAAACCCCTCTCTCTTCTCTTTCCCTAATTATCTTATTTCTTCATCCCACCATTCACTACCCTTTCTAATCTGTCCACCTCCCACCGTTCTCATACCACATCCATCTTTTGCGCAACCCATCACTGCTTCCCTAAATACATCCCATTCCTCCCACCCTCCTTACCTCACTTGCTCTCACCTTCTGCCATTCTTCACTCAATCTCTCTTATTACTTCCTCACACAAGTGTCCTTTCCAAGCTCACTTACTCTCACCACTCTCTTCTCCCCAACATTCTTCTTTTCTGAAAACCTCTCTCTCTCTCTCTCTCTCTCTCTCTCTCTCTCTCTCTCTATATATATATATATATATATATATATATATATATATATATATATATATATATATATATATATATATTCCTATTGAGTCCACGAGGAAATGAAGCACGATAAGTTCCCAAGTGCACTTTCGAGTATTAATCATATCATCAGGGGAGACACAGGAGAGAAATATAACAGTCAGTTGATATAAAACGAAGAGATGTAGCTAGGACGCCATTTGGTAAACATGCGATTGTCCAAGACAGACAATGAGCGTATCATAAACTTATCATTTTACAAATTTTATCAACACTAAAGTTATCTAATTTGTATAGACCATCACTAATATTAAGATTATAATCTTTTGTGTATTTAAGAACAGAAGATTACACTATAGTTATCTAATTTGTATTGACCATCACTAATATTAGGATCATAATTTTTTGTGTATTTATGAACGGAAGATTCAATGATATTTCTCGTGGTAATAGAGTAAGCATTAATAACTGAGATGGCTTTACTCCAGTCAATACAATGATCAGAGTTTTTGACGTGATTAAACAAAGCATATGATTCTTGTCCCGTTCTTATACTATATTTATGTTGCTTAAGTCTAACAGAAAGATCCTTACCAGTCTGCCCAACGTAAAACTTATCACAATTTCTACATGGCACTTTATTGATACACCCAGGAGAAAGTTCTGGTGAATTCCTGATGAAGATATTCTTTATAGTATTATTGTTGCTGAAGGCAACATTTACATTGACGGATTTAAGCAACATGGGAAGTAAAGTAAAATTGCTATTAAAAGGGAGAACTATAAGATTCTTGGTGTCATTGGGAGATTTGGGCTCAACTCTATAAAATGATTTCTTTGCTAACTTAAGGGATTTTATCAAAGAAAGATCTAGGGTACTTTAACTTAGATCCAATAGAATATATCTAGGTTAAAGTACCCTAGATCTTTCATTGATGAATCCCTTAAGTTAGCAAAGAAATCATTTTATAGAGTTGAGCCCAAACCTCCCATTGACACCAAGAATCTTTTAGTTCTCCCTTTTGATAATGATTTTACTTTAATTTCCATGTTGTTTAAATCCGTTAATGTAAATGTTGCCCTCAGCAACAATAATACTATAAAGAATATCTTAATCAGGAATTCACCAGAAAATTCTCCTGAGTGTATCAATAAAGTGCCATGTAGAAATTTTGATAAGTTTTACGTTGGGCAGACTGGTAAGGATCTTTCTGTTAGACTTAAGCAACATAGATATAGTATAAGAACGGGACAAGAATCAAATACTTTGTTTAATCACGTTAAAAACTATGATCATTGTATTGACTGGAGTAATGCCATCTCAGTCATTAAGTCTAACTCTATTACCACGAGAAATATCATTGAATCTTCTGTTCTTAAATACACACAAAAAAATATGATCTTAATATTAGTGATGGTCAATACAAATTAGATAACTTTAGAGTAATCTTCTGTTCTTAAATACACAAAAGATTATAATCTTGATATTAGTGATGGTCTATACAAATTAGATAACTTTAGTGTTGATAAATTTGTAAAATGATAAGTTTATGAACGCTCGTTGTCTGTCTTGGACAATCGCATGTTTACCATATGGCGTCCTAGCTACGTCTCTTCGTTTTATATCAACTGACTGTTATATTTCTCTCTTGTGTCTCCCCTGATGATATGATTAATACACGAAAGTGCACTTGGGAACTTATCGTGTTTCATTTTCCCCTTGGACTATTAGTAATATACTTGGTAACGCGCAAAATTGAGATCCTTTCCAATATATATATATATATATATATATATATATATATATATATATATATATATATATATATATATATATTATTATTATACCTAGGCGCTGTCTCATGCGTAAGCGAGGTCGCGTAAGGAAACAGGCGAATGGCCCAACCCACCCACATACACATGTATACACATAAACTCCCACACACGCACATATACATACCTATACATTTCAACGTATAGTTACATATACATACACAGACATATACATATGTACACATGTACATATCCATACTTGCTGCCTTCATCCATTCTCTTCGCCACCCCGCCACACATAAAATGTCACCCCCCCCTCCACCCGCGCACGCCCGAGGTAGCGCTAGGAAAATACAACAAAGGACACATTCGTTCACACTCAGTCTCTAGCTATCATGTATAATGCACCGAAACCACAGCTCCCTTTCCACATCCAGGCCCCACAAAACTTTCCATGGTTTACCTCAGACACTTCACATGCCCTAGTTCAATCCACTGACAGCACGTCGACTCCGGTATACCACATCGTTCCAATTCACTCTCATCCTTGCACGCCTTTCACCTTCCTGTATGTTCAGGCCCCGATCACTCAAAATCTTTTTTCACTCTATCCTTCCACCTCCAATTTGGTCTCCCACTTCTCCTCTCTCCCTCCACATCTGACACACATCCCCCGTCAATCTTTCCTGTTTCATTCTCTCCATGTGACCAAACCATTTCAATACACCCTCTTGTGTTCTCTCAACCACACTCTTTTTATTACCACACATCTCTCTTTCCCTTTCATTACTTACTCGATCAAACCCCCTCACACCACATATTGTCCTCAGACATCTCATTTCCAACACATCCACCCTCCTCCGCACAACCCTATCTATAGCCCACGCCTCGCAACCATATAACATTGTTGGAACCACTATTCCTTCAAACATACCCATTTTTGCTCTCCGAGATAACGTTCTCGCCTTCCATCTATTATTCAACGCCCCCAGAACCTTCGCTCCCTCCTCCACCCTGTGACTGACTTCCGCTTCCATGGTTCCATCCTATGCTAAATCCACTCCCAGATATCTAAAACACTTCACTTCCTCCAGTTTTTCTCCATTCAAAATTACCTCTCAGTTTACATGTCCCTCAACCTTACCGTAGGTAATAACCTTTCTCTTATTCACATTTACTCTCAGCTTTCTTCTTTCACACACTTTACCAAACTCATCCACCAACTTCTACAGTTTCTCACCCGAATCAGCCACCAGCGCTATATCATCAGCGAACAACAACTGACTCACTTCCCAAGCCTTCTCATCCACAACAGACTGCATACTTACCCCTCTCTCCAACACTCTTGCATTCACCTCCCTAACAACCCCATCCATAATCAGATTAAGCAACCATGGAAGACATCACGCACCCCGATCGCAAACTGACATTCACTGGGAACCAGTCACTTTACTCTCCTCCTACTCTTACACATGATATCTTTTCACTGCTTTTAGCAACTTACCTCCCACACCATATACTCTTAATACCTTCCACAAAGCTTCGCTATCATCTGTGTCATATGCCTTCTCCAGATCCATAAATGCTACATACAGATCCATCTGTTTTTCTAAGTATTTCTCACATACATTCTTCAAAGCAAACACCAGATCCACACTTCCTCTACCACTTCTGAAACCACACTGCTCTTACCTAATTTGATGCTCTGTACTTACCTTTACCCTGTCAGTGAATACTCTCCCATATTATTTCCCAGGAATACTCAACAAACTTATACCTCTGTAATTTGAACTCTCATCTTTATTCCCTTTGCCTTTGTACAATGGTAATATGCATGTATTACGCTAATCCTCAGGCACTTCACCATGAAGCATAGATACATTGAATATCTTTACCAACCTGTCAACAACACATTCACCCTCTTTTTTAATAAATTCCACTACAATACTATCCAAACCCGCTACCTTGCCGTCGTTGTAAACAGAACATAAATATACCAGAAAATGGTATATTTCAGGACCTCCTTATGCAGTGAACAGGAAATGCTTGCTTATAATGAGAGAGAACCTTCACATCAATTTTGCAAAATCATGAAATTATCAAATATGTTAGAAGTGTTTTACAGGCAGACGGTATGTGTTGATTAGGTTTTGCAGACGTTTAGAGGCATTAGATGGGAATCTGAGGCTATTTAGGCAAGGTTACGCGAAAGCTCAACCTTCGTATTACAACATGTGGGAAAAGGTTAAAGGACATCACGTCCATCGTAGGCCCAGACGAAAACTCGGAAATGTGAAACGCCTTCGTGAAGATTGATCTAGTAAACCTACTAGACCCTGACACTGGAAATTCATGTTGAATGTGGAGGTGTGGATACTGCAACCACAGACACAAGCACAGTGAGTGGCAGAGACGCCTTTCTAAGTATGAAAAAAGAGGGAGAAAGTGGAGGCTAAGAAACTTCTAGCACAGATATGGGCGCAGAAGGAAATAGAGACGCTAACTCAGGTATGGAGGGAGTTGGGGTGGAACACAGTAAGACAGCGGAAGCCGGGAAACTCTCCGGTCTGGCCACAAACACGGAGTGGGCGTCATACGACACTATTAAGTGAACAACAAATCCCGGGGATGGATAAAGTCTTTAGATATTACATGAAGAGAAATTGCACGTATGGCAAGACTGGAATGTATTGTCGGGGAAAATTTGAACTGAAATTCCCTAGAAAAATATTTGAACTGAGTGAAGAAAGGTAAATGTCGGTATGGGGAAGGATGCAGATTTCTACCATCCAGAATTGTGTCAATAATCACTCGAGATTAAGCGTTGCTTGAACTAGTACTGTGAGAACCACCACATATGATGAGACATATCTCTGGTGCACATCACAATAAATAACTTTGTTTACTGACAGCCACAGAGCCAAACAGAGTCAGGGAAGAACTACCACAGGATAAAGTCAGCAGAACAGAGCATATTAACCCGTACAACAATACAGAGACAAGCCATACAACCTCCTTCATATATGTCAACATACAGGGACTGAAATCACATAGAACAAATACAATTCCATTTATAATTGTCCTTGTTAAACGAGTCAAGTGCAGTATTTGCGACCTTCACTGAAACACACACTAAAGAGCACATGAATAGTGGTGTGTGGATCCCAAACCACAACGTGTACAGATGCGACAGGACTACATGATCATGTGGAGGAGTTGGACTGTATAATACAGTAGATACACTTATAACAACTGAACTCCTCAAATGATGTAGTAGAAGCTCTCGTTGTCAACACTGAAAACCCAAACCTGGTCATTGCAGTAATGTATAGACCAACTGACGCAAAGCCTCGTGAATTTACCCAACAAATAAGAAACATACAATCATGCCTCGACCTCCGAGGTAACCCAGTATCAGATATACTTAGATATACTTAGGACACCTAACCTAACCCATATTAGATGGAGACAGGAAGTATCATCGTTGTGGAAAATGCTGACACTTGAAGCAGCTGGGAATGAACACCTACAAAACAGTTCTCCAGGCTATGTGAAATGTTCTCCCTCAGCCAACAAATGACCCAAATACAACTAGAGTAAATAACACTCTGAACTTAATCTTTACAAGAAATGTGGACTTCGTATGTGATCTTACCATCTCATATACCCTCTGATCGTAAACTGAGTGAAGTAATAAAACGTAGCAGTGGAAACGTTTTCAGTAATTTCAGTTTTGATATTAAACGGATAAAGTGTGAGGATGTGATGAGTGAGAAACCCTGCTGAGTACGACAACAGAGGAGGAATGTGTACATGACCACTTTGGTCCTCCAAACATGCAACAGACATATACCAGCGAGAAGAAAGCACAAGGCAGGCAACAGACATATACCAGCGAGAAGAAAGCACAAGGCAGGCAACAGACATATACCAGCGAGAAGAAAGCACAAGGCAGGCAACAGACATATACCAGCGAGAAGAAAGCACAAGGCAGGCAACAGACATATACCAGCGAGAAGAAAGCACAAGGCAGCCAACAGACATATACCAGCGAGAAGAAAGCACAAGGCAGGCAACAGACATATACCAGCGAGAAGAAAGCAACACGACCACTTTACACCAGGAGGAAAAGAACTGCAGATCTTCTACAGAAAACACAACTCACCCAGCAAAGGATAGCAAGCCTGTCAGGTGGATTATTGAACATAGACCGAAAGTGTCATACGAAACAGAAGGAAAAGGAGAAAGAAAGCCGTAAATTATAGATATGTAACTCATAATATTTTTACTTATATGCAAAATGCAAATTCAGGACCACAAACTCCATTAGCCCAGTGAAACCGAAGAATGGGCCTCGTGTAAAGTGGTCGTGTTGCTCGTTCTAACCTAGACCTTGTGTGCTTTCTTCTCGCTGGTATATGTCTGTTGCCTGCCTTGTGCTTTCTTCTCGCTGGTATATGTCTGTTGCATGTTTGGAGGACCAAAGTGGTCATGTACACATTTCTCCTCTGTTGTGGTACTCAGCAGGGTTTCCCATTGTGTGGCAGACATCTCAGTGTGACGAGTGAGATTTTAGAAAGGTAATATGAATCTTTTATTTAGCGAGTCAAAAACCACATTAAACGAGCCAAGAGACTTCTTGGTAAACAGTAATGCCCCAAGTGTACACACAGCAGATATCACCTTCTCAACACAAGATTTCGAGAGGGCCATTGAGAGCATGGCCATGCACTCAGCCCCAGGCCTGGACTCATGGCTCTCAGTCTTCATAAAGAAATGCAAGACACCTCTAGCACCTGCACTAAATATCCTCTGGAGAAAACCTCTACATTCTGCCATCATTCCTGAAACTGACCCACATCGCCCCACTCCACAAAGGTGCAAGCAAAGCAATCCCAAAAAACTATCGACCGACCGATACCATTAAGATGGCGGCACATCATTAAAATCTTGGAAAGAGTGCTAAGAGGCCAGCTGACTGAATTTATGGAAGTGAACAATGTACATAACCCAGGACAACATGGTTTCAGGGCGGGAACATCTTGCCTCTCTCACTTGCTTGACCATTATGATACCATTGTTCAAGTTCTGGAAAACAAAGAAAATGATGAACACACACTTTGCAAAAGCATTTGACAAATGTGACCAATGGTGTCATAGCACAGAAAATGGGAAAGATGGGAATAACTGGAAAAATTGGGAGATGGATGTACAACTTGTTGATTAATAGATCACAACACGTAGTTATAACCATGCCATCTCCAGTGCCTCATTAGTAACAAGCCCAGTCCCCATGTTACTACTTGCCCCCCTCCTGTTCGTCATACTTGTATCTGACGGTGACGCAAACGTGAGCCACAGTTCCATATCATCCTTTGCAGATGATACAAGAATATGATAATCACACCAATAGAAGATGCCAGAAGGCTACAAAAAGACATAAAAGAAGTCATTTGCTGAGCAACCAAGAACAACACGCGAGATAAATTCAACTCCACCGTGATAGAGAAAAGGAAAAGAATACCTGACAGACACACACGCTATCATAAACCAGATGGATAACGTGAAAGACCTTGGAGTAATAATGTCTAACGACCTAACCTTCAGCGAAGACGACAAAACAACGGTTGTCTCCACCAGAAGGATGGCAAGCTGGATCCTGCGGACCTTCAAGACAAGGGAAGAAAATCCAATGATTATTTCATGAATTGCATTCTGTTGCGTTCTAACATCGCCCAACAAGGCGAGATTAAGAATTTGTCCAGAGATCGTTTACAGCCAATGTTAATGTGGTAAAGGAACTGAAGTTCTGGGAACGACTGAAATCACTGAGGTTATACTCCCTGGAACGCAGACGGGAGAGGTATATCATCATCATCTATACCTGGAAAATCCTAGAAGATCTGGTTGCCAACTTACATTCGGGAATAACCTGCTACTGGCAGGACAGACATGGAAGACTTTGTAAAATACTTCCTCTGAAATCCAAAGGTGCCATATGGACGACAAGAGAGAACACCTTAAACATGCGGCCCGGCGGGCCCTTGCCATCTACCACCAGAAACAGCATGGGATGCACGGTAGACAAGTTCAAGAGTGCATTGGACAAGTACCTACAAAGTATACCACACCAGCCAGGCTGCCATTCTACTAACACAACGTATCATTACGTGAAGTCTTGGGGATCTTCACTCCCATAGTCCGGGCTGGGCCCAGGCTGCTGGATTGGATCGTTGGTCGACCAAGCTGTTGGAAGCCGCAGCCCTCAGGCCCACATAGCCCCCACATTAAAAGCTTTTTGCTCTTCTTTTTCTTGTATTTCACACGACATTTTTAGTTTATGGTCTATGTCTGAAAATCTACATGATAGATTACCTATCCTTTGCTGGGTGAGTTGTGTTTTCTGTAGAAGATCTGCAGTTCTTTTCCTCCTGGTGTAAAGTGGTCGTGTTGCTTTCTTCTCGCTGGTATATGTCTGTTGCCTGCCTTGTGCTTTCTTCTCGCTGGTATATGTCTGTTGCCTGCCTTGTGCTTTCTTCTCGCTGGTATATGTCTGTTGCCTGCCTTGTGCTTTCTTCTCGCTGGTATATGTCTGTTGCCTGCCTTGTGCTTTCTTCTCGCTGGTATATGTCTGTTGCACATTCCTCCTCTTTTGTGGGACTCAGCAGGGTTTCCTCGCACACATCTCACTGATCACAGCGTTTTACGTTCCATCAGGTAGTGATCAAGGTGTTTGGAATGGTGATATCAGATATGAGGTCCACAGTATTTGTAAAGATTAAGTTTAGGATGTTATTTTGGTTTTATTTTTTGACTGAGGGCAAGCTTTGCACATAGTCCAAATAACTCTCTCAGCTGTTCATCCAAATTACCTCAAGTGTTTGTAGTTTCACCTACGATGTTATTTCCTCTCTGTCTCCATTCACTGTGTGGTATATTGAAGTTTCATAAGACAAGTATATCTGATACTGGGTTACCTCGGAGGTCGAGACATGATTGTATGTTTCTTATTTGTTGGGTAAATTCACGAGGCTTTGCGTCAGTTGGTCTATACATTACTGCAATGACCAGGTTTGGGTTTTCAGTGTTGACAACGAGAGCTTCTACTACATCATTTGAGGAGTTCAGTTGTTATAAGTGTATCTACTGTATTATACAGTCCAACTCCTCCACATGATCATGTAGTCCTGTTGCATCTGTACACGTTGTGGTTTGGGATCCACACACCACTATTCATGTGCTCTTTACTGTGTGTTTCAGTGAAGGCCGCAAATACTGCACTTGACTCGTTTAACAAGACAATTATAAATGGAATTGTATTTGTTCTATGTGATTTCAGTCCCTGTATGTTGACATATATGAAGGAGGTTGTATGGCTTGTCTCTGTATTGTTGTACGGGTTAATATGCTCTGTTCTGCTGACTTTATCCTGTGGTAGTTCTTCCCTGACTCTGTTTGGCTCTGTGGCTGTCAGTAAACAAAGTTATTTATTGTGATGTGCACCAGAGATATGTCTCATCATATGTGGTGGTTCTCACAGTACTAGTTCAAGCAACGCTTAATCTCGAGTGATTATTGACACAATTCTGGATACATTTTGCCCAGACGATGTGCCAGGTTGGCCATACATGCAATATGCCTTTATGTAAGATCTACTGACTAAGTCCATATTCGGGCTTTGTTGTTCTACTTGCGTCGTACCTCACCTTTGTGTCTGTGGCCAGGCCTGGGAGAGTTACCTGGCTCTCTCTCTCTCTCTCTCTCTCTCTCTCTCTCTCTCTCTCTCTCTCTCTCTCTCTCTCTCTCTCTCTCTCTCTCTCTCCCTCCCTGACTCCATTCGTACCCAACACAGGTTGTGTTGGTAGAATAATATTAACAGATTGTGGAATTGGGTTTGTAATGCTGAGGTTGTGTTTGTAGGATGGTAATAATTACAGGTTGTGTTATTAAGATGGAAGTACTGATAGCTTGTGTTAGTAGGACGGTGATACTGACAGGTTGTGTTAGTAGGACGGTAGTACTGACAGTTTGTATTAGTAATCCTGTTGTACTGACAGATTATGTTTGGACGGTTGTACTGACAGGTTGTTAGTAGGACGGTAGTACTGACAGGTGTTAGGAGGATGGTAGTACTGACGGGTTGTGTTAATAGGACGGTTGTACTGATAGGTTGTGTTAGTAGGATGGTAGAACTGACGGGTTGTGTTAGTAGGATGGTAGTACTGACTGGTTTGTGTTAGTAGGACGGTAGTACTGACAGATTGTGTTAGTAGGATGGTAGTACTGGCAGGTTGTATTCGTAGGACGGTAGTACTGACAGATGTTAGTAGGATGGTAGTAATGACGGGTTGTGTTAATAGGACGGTTGTACTGACAGTTTGGGTTAGTAGGATGGTAGTACTAACGGGTTGTGTTAGTAGGATGGTAGTATTGACGGGTTGTGTTAGTAGGACGGTTGTACTAACAGGTTGTGTTAGTAGGACGGTCGTACTGACGGGTTGTGTTAGTAGGATGGTAGTACTGACGGCTTGTGTTAGTAGGACGGTTGCACTGACAGGTTGTGTTAGTAGGATGGTAGTACTGACAGGTTGTGTTAGTAGGACGGTAGTACTGACAGATTGTGTTAGTAGGATGGTAGTACTGACAGGTTGTGTTAGTATGACGGTTGTACTGACAGGTTGTGTATGTAGGACGGTTGTACTGACGGTTCGTGTCAGTACGATGGTAGTACTGACTGGTTGTGTTAGTAGGACGGTAGTACTGACGGGTTGTGTTAGTAGGACGGTAGTACTGACGGGTTGTGTTAGTAAGATGGTAGTACTGACAGGTTTTGTTAGTATATTGGTTGTACTGACAGGTTGTGTTAGTAGGACGGTAGTACTGACTGATTGTGTTAGTAGGTGATAGAACTAACCGGTTGTGTTAGTAGGATGGTAGTACTGACAGGTTTTTGTTAGTAGGATGGTAGTACTGACAGGTTGTGTTAGTAGGATGTTAGTACTGACAGGTTGTGTTAGTAGGATGGTAGTACTGACGGGTTGTGTTAGTAGGACGGTTGTACTGACGGGTTGTGTTAGTAGGATGGTAGAACTGACAGGTTGTGTTAGTACGATGGTAGCACTGACGGGTTGTATTAGTAGGACGGTAGTACTGACAGATTGTGTTAGTAGGATGGTTGTACTGACAGGTTGTGTTAGTAGGATGGTAGTACCGACAGGTTGTGTTAGTAGGATGGTAGTACCGACAGGTTGTGTTAGTAGGATGGTAGTACTGACCGGTTGTGTTGGTAGGACGGTAGTACTGACGGGTTGTGTTAGTAGGATGGTAGTACTGACAGGTTGTGTTAGTAGGATGGTAGTACTGACGGGTTATGTTAGTAGGATGGTAGTACTGACGGGTTTTGTTAGTAGGATGGTAGTACTGACAGGTTATGTTAGTAGGATGGTAGTACTGACGGGTTATGTTAGTGGGATGGTAGTACTGACAGGTTGTATTAGTAGGATGGTAGTACTGACGGGTTATGTTAGTAGGACGGTAGTACTGACGGGTTTTGTTAGTAGGATGGTAGTACTGACGGGTTATGTTAGTAGGATGGTAGTACTGACGGGTTATGTTAGTAGGATGGTAGTACTGACAGGTTGTGTTAGTAGGATGGTAGTACTGACGGGTTATGTTAGTAGGACGGTAGTACTGACGGGTTTTGTTAGTAGGATGGTAGTACTGACGGGTTATGTTAGTAGGATGGTAGTACTGACGGGTTATGTTGGTAGGATGGTAGTACTGACGGGTTGTGTTAGTAGGATGGTAGTACTGACAGGTTGTGTTAGTAGGATGGTAGTACTGACAGGTTGTGTTAGTAGGACGGTAGTACTGACGGGTTATGTTAGTAGGATGGTAGTACTGACGGACTGTGTTAGTAGGATGGTAGTACTGACGGGTTGTGTTAGTAGGATGGTAGTACTAACAGGTGTTAGTAGGATGGTAGTACTGACAGGTTGTGTTAGTAGGATGGTAGTACTGACGGACTGTGTTAGTAGGATGGTAGTACTGACAGGTTGTGTTAGTAGGATGGTAGTACTGACGGGTTGTGGTAGTAGGATGGTAGTACTGACGGGTTGTGTTAGTAGTGCGGTTGTACTGACAGATTGTGTTGTTATTCCAGATGATCCACCGTCGCTCGGGTGTCACAGATGAAGGGGAGTATCGATGCCTGGTGACCACTCATGCTGGAATCATCACTAGCCCCCCCATCACCTTACGTCTTGCTAGTAAGTATACGCCCACCTTGTACCAGTGGCACCACAGTGGTGCCACTTACTCTACCAGTGGTGCCACTTACTCTACCAGTGGTGTCACACTGTACCAATTCACTATACTAGTGGCACCACTCACTATACCAGTGGTGCCACTTACTATACCAGTGTTGACACTTACTATACCAGTCTCTCCCGTCATTGAACCACTTGCCCCACTCACTGCACCATTGGCACTACTTATTATACTGGTGGTGCCACTGACTGTATCAGTGGTACCACCTATTGTACCAGTAGTACCACTTATTGTACCAGTGGCACCATTCATTATATCTTGGCACAACACCTTGTCCCAGTGGTACCACGCATTATACTAGTCTCTCTAGAGGTACCACTTCTGTACCAGTGGCAATACTCACTGTCCGGGTGGCATCACTCTCTGGACTAGTCTCCAGTGGCACCACTCAATATATCAGTCTCTCTAGTGGCACCACTCACTGCACCAATGGTATAAACTTAACAGTCTATATAATGGCACTTTACAAGTGGCATCACTCCATATCACTCTCTTAAGTGGCATCACTCTCTACACCAGCCTCTCTAGTGGCACCATTCTCTGTACCAGTGGCAACACTCAGTATACCAGCCTCTCTAGTGGCACCATTCACTGTACCAGTGGCAACACTCAGTATACCAGCCTCTCTAGTGGCACCATTCTCTGTTCCAGTGGCAACACTCAGTATACCAGCCTCTCTAGTGGCACCATTCACTACACCAGCCCCAGTAGTGACACCATTTTGTACCAGTGGCATTACTCACTATACCAGTCTG
Organism: Panulirus ornatus; assembly: GCF_036320965.1. Classification (NCBI taxonomy): domain Eukaryota; kingdom Metazoa; phylum Arthropoda; class Malacostraca; order Decapoda; family Palinuridae; genus Panulirus; species Panulirus ornatus. The sequence goes on from NC_092274.1 coordinate 9,913,610, forward strand.
TCCAATTGTAGAACTCACAATACCATTCTCTCTTGTGGCATCACTTACTCAGCCCTTCCAGTATACCATTAGAACCTCGTATTACACCAGCCTCTCTGTTCTAGTCGCCACAACCTCCAGTGGTCCACTGAAAACCCAGAGTAACTTTACAGACGACTGTCATGTGACGAGTGAAATTCTAGAAAGGTAATATGAATCTTTATTTAACGAGTCAAAACCCACATTAAATGAGGCAAGAGCCTTCTTGGTAAACAGTAATGGCCCAAGTGTACACACAGCAGATATCACCTTCTCAACACAAGATTTCGAGAGAGCCATTGAGAGCATGGCCATGCACTCAGCCCCAGGCCTGGACTCATGGCTCTCAGTCTTCATAAAGAAATGCAAGACACCTCTAGCACCTGCACTAAATATCCTCTGGAGAAAACCTCTACATTCTGCCATCATTCCTGAAACTGACCCACATCGCCCCACTCCACAAAGGTGCAAGCAAAGCAATCCCAAAAAACTATCGACCGACCGATACCATTAAGATGGCGGCACATCATTAAAATCTTGGAAAGAGTGCTAAGAGGCCAGCTGACTGAATTTATGGAAGTGAACAATGTACATAACCCAGGACAACATGGTTTCAGGGCGGGAACATCTTGCCTCTCTCACTTGCTTGACCATTATGATACCATTGTTCAAGTTCTGGAAAACAAAGAAAATGATGAACACACACTTTGCAAAAGCATTTGACAAATGTGACCAATGGTGTCATAGCAAAGAAAATGGGAAAGATGGGAATAACTGGAAAAATTGGGAGATGGATGTACAACTTGTTGATTAATAGATCACAACACGTAGTTATAACCATGCCATCTCCAGTACCTCCATAGTAAAAAGCTCAGTCCCCCAGGGAAGTGTACTTGCGCCCCTCCTGTTCCTCATACTTCTATCTGACATTAAGGCCCACACGAGCCACAGTTCCATATCATCCTTTGCAGATGATACAAGAATAAGTATGATAATCACATCAATAGAAGATGTCGAAAGGCTACAAAGAGACATAACCCAAGTCTTTAACTGGGCAACCGAGAACAACATGCTTTTCAACGGAGATAAGTTTCAACTCCTCCGGTATGGAGAACATGAAGAAATCAAGAACAACACACACACACACACACACACACACACACACACACACACACACACACACACACACACACACACACACACTATCATATCACGACTGAACATTGGGAAAGATCTTTGAGGAAATAATATGTTTAGATAACATAACAAGACCACAGTTGCCTCTTTCATGCAGGTGGGAGGATCTTGCAGACTTTCAAGACGAGAAGAGACCAGTGACGTGTCTTGGGAACGTTAATACCCTCACGAATGATGAGACATGTTGACATACCCATATCTCAGTAGGAAGAATAACCTACTCTTTACCTTGTTTATTAATGCCCTAACACAAGTGGTGGAGGAACTCGCGTTAAAAAGAAATAGATTTAGATACAAATAAGGATCTTGTTCATATTGTTGATTTTGGGCAAACGTTTAGTGGAAGCGATCACGGACAAATCATTACGAGGATACGTTCAACATAACCAGTAATGTTGGTCAACACGAAAGTCGCGGAAAACGTACCACATTTTCGACTCTTTCGCAAAAGTTTACTTTTGATGAGTCAATAAACCAGCGCCACTCATCTGTGTTATGTTGGTGGCCAAGTAACAGAAGGAACATCATGTAAAACACCAGACCATCTTCAAGGGAGAAAAATTCTTTGAAAACGACATGGCGATCACGATATAAACCATCTGTCGTTTTATTCTGGAGAAGATTCCAGCTTTGTAACCTGGAGCACAATACATAGATACTGTGGGTCATAATACGTAAGTATGCTGGAACAAAACTATGGTTGGTACAGTCATTCTGAAAACATATTTAGATCCTACCTGCAAAAATACAGAAGAAACAAATTTTAGTTTTGATGGGACAAAATGTTTGTTGGCCAGTGTAATGGACTGCGTTGTAGGATATCTAGATTTGTGGATGATGCTGAACTGGTAAATAAAGCGACAATATAAACAACAGCTTAATGACTGGTAAATAAAGCGACAACATAAACAATATAACAACTCAGGAACTGCATTAACTGGTGGCAAATAAGTTTTGATTTTGACATGTGCAAAATTTGACATATCAGTAATACAAATAAGAATGCAAGCAACTGTACATGTAAATAAGGAAAAGGACTTGTGTAGGATAATGTGTGGTGACGTCAAGCCATGTAAGAAGTACACACGAGCAGTGAAAGGCAGAATGACATTCTTGGTCTGGCCTCCTAATGTAAGTCCAGGAAAGTTACTCTCACACTTAACAACACACTTTGGCTTCCTCATATTGTGTCCAGTTGTGGTCAACCTACTTGGGGAAAGACGTGGTCAACCTACTTGGGGAAAGACATGGTCAACCTACTTGGGGAAAGACATGGTCAACCTATTTGGGGAAAGACATGGTCAACCTACTTGGGGAAAGACATGGTCAACCTACTTGGGGAAAGACGTGGTCAACCTACTTGGGGAAAGACGTGGTCAACCTACTTGGGGAAAGACGTGGTCAACCTACTTGGGGAAAGACGTGGTCAACCTACTTGGGGAAAGACATGGTCAACCTACTTGGGGAAAGACATGGTCAACCTACTTGGGGAAAGACGTGGTCAACCTACTTGGGGAAAGACGTGGTCAACCTACTTGGGGAAAGACATGGTCAACCTACTTGGGGAAAGACATGGTCAACCTACTTGGGGAAAGACGTGGTCAACCTACTTGGGAAAAGACGTGGTCAACCTACTTGGGGAAAAACATGGTCAACCTACTTGGGGAAAGACATGGTCAACCTACTTGGGGAAAGACGTGGTCAACCTACTTGGGGAAAGACATGGTCAACCTACTTGGGGAAAGACGTGGTCAACCTACTTGGGGAAAGACTGGTCAACCTACTTGGGGAAAGACATGGTCAACCTACTTGGGGAAAGACATGGTCAACCTACTTGGGGAAAGACGTGGTCAACCTACATGGGGAAAGACGTGGTCAACCTACTTGGGGAAAGACATGGTCAACCTACATGGGGAAAGACATGGTCAACCTACTTGGGGAAAGACATGGTCAACCTACTTGGGGAAAGACTGGTCAACCTACTTGGGGAAAGACATGGTCAACCTTCTTGGGGAAAGACATGGTCAACCTACTTGGGGAAAGACATGGTCATCCTACTTGGGGAAAGACGTGGTCAACCTACTTGGGGAAAGACTGGTCAACCTACTTGGGGAAAGACGTGGTCAACCTACTTGGGGAAAGACTGGTCAACCTACTTGGGGAAAGACATGGTCAACCTACTTGGGGAAAGACTGGTCAACCTACTTGGGGAAAGACATGGTCAACCTACTTGGGGAAAGACTGGTCAACCTACTTGGGGAAAGACTGGTCAACCTACTTGGGGAAAGACATGGTCAACCTTCTTGGGGAAAGACATGGTCAACCTACTTGGGGAAAGACATGGTCAACCTACTTGGGGAAAGACGTGGTCAACCTACATGGGGAAAGACGTGGTCAACCTACTTGGGGAAAGACGTGGTCAACCTACTTGGGGAAAGACATGGTCAACCTACTTGGGGAAAGACGTGGTCAACCTACTTGGGAAAAGACATGGTCAACCTACTTGGGGAAAGACGTGGTCAACCTACTTGGGGAAAGACTGGTCAACCTACTTGGGGAAAGACATGGTCAACCTACTTGGGGAAAGACTGGTCAACCTACTTGGGGAAAGACATGGTCAACCTACTTGGGGAAAGACGTGGTCAACCTACTTGGGGAAAGACATGGTCAACCTACTTGGGGAAAGACGTGGTCAACCTACTTGGGGAAAGACTGGTCAACCTACTTGGGGAAAGACATGGTCAACCTACTTGGGGAAAGACTGGTCAACCTACTTGGGGAAAGACATGGTCAACCTACTTGGGGAAAGACTGGTCAACCTACTTGGGGAAAGACTGGTCAACCTACTTGGGGAAAGACATGGTCAACCTACTTGGGGAAAGACGTGGTCAACCTACATGGGGAAAGACATGGTCAACCTACTTGGGGAAAGACATGGTCAACCTACTTAGGGAAAGACGTGGTCAACCTTCTTGGGGAAAGACATGGTCAACCTACTTGGGGAAAGACATGGTCAACCTACTTGGGGAAAGACGTGGTCAACCTACATGGGGAAAGACGTGGTCAACCTACTTGGGGAAAGACGTGGTCAACCTACTTGGGGAAAGACATGGTCAACCTACTTGGGGAAAGACGTGGTCAACCTACATGGGGAAAGACGTGGTCAACCTACTTCGGGAAAGACATGGTCAACCTACTTGGGGAAAGACATGGTCAACCTACTTGGGGAAAGACGTGGTCAACCTACATGGGGAAAGACGTGGTCAACCTACATGGGGAAAGACGTGGTCAACCTACTTGGGGAAAGACATGGTCAACCTACTTGGGGAAAGACGTGGTCAACCTACTTGGGGAAAGACTGGTCAACCTACTTGGGGAAAGACGTGGTCAACCTACTTGGGGAAAGACATGGTCAACCTACTCGGGGAAAGACGTGGTCAACCTACTTGGGGAAAGACATGGTCAACCTACTTGGGGAAAGACTGGTCAACCTACTTGGGGAAAGACATGGTCAACCTACTTGGGGAAAGACATGGTCAACCTACTTGGGGAAAGACGTGGTCAACCTACTTGGGGAAAGACGTGGTCAACCTACTTGGGGAAAGACATGACAGAATGGAGGTAGTCCAGGTCGAGCGACCCAGATGATTGCCGAACTACGTAACACATCGTACGTGACCAGACGGCACGACTTACATAGTTACGTGTAACTTACAACAGAAGTTAAGTTTCCAAAAACTCGTGAAACTTGTCGATGATCTCGATATAACGAGGTACTAACGATAGACTCATCTGATTACTGGTAGTCATGGCTACAAATTCGTGGACAAACGTTTGACCTCGAATGAGACGAAGGTCAATATCTTGAACAGGGTCGTTAGCATGTCGAATGTTTCAACCCTATCAGAAGTTGGCAACAATGTTGTTTACAGCATAAGCTTAATAAGTGTTGTAGCTTATGATCTACGAATGAGTGACTTTATATACAACTCCTTAACTTCAGCTTAGCACATAACCTCAGCTTAGCTTATAAGTTGACCTAAGCTTAGCTTATAAGCTGACCTAAATTTATGATAACTTGAGCTTAGCTTATGATAACATGAGAGGATTTTCTCTCTGAAGAATTGGTAATACTTCAACCACACACCACCACGAGGGTCTGTGACGTCAGAATAACAGCTGAAGCACCACCGTCAGCAGCAAGGCCACACACACCACGTGATCCAAGCCAACGTCAGCACCACCACCAGCAGGGTCACACACACCACGTGATCCAGGCCAACGTCAGCACCACCTTCATCAGGGCCACACACACACCGCGTGATCTAGGCCAACGTCAGCACCACCACCAGCAGGGTCACACACACCCCGTGATCCAGGCCAACGTCAGCACCATCACCAGCAGGGCAACATGGACCACGTGATCCAGACCAACGTCAGCACCACCACCAACAGGGTCACATACATCACGTGATCCAGGCCAACGTCAGCACCACCACCAGCAGGGCCACACACACCACGTGATCCAAGCCAACGTCAGCACCGCCACCTGCAGGGTCACACACCACGTGATCCAGGCCGACGTCAGCACTACCACCAGCAGGGTCACACACACCACGTGATATAGGCCAACGTCAGCACCACCGTCAGCAGCAGGGCCACACACCGCGTGATCCAGGCCAACTTCAACACCACCAGCAGCAGGGCCACACACACCACGTGATCCTGGCCAACGACAGCAGCACCACCAGTAGGGCCACACACACCACGTGATCCAGGCCATCGTCAGCACCACCTTCAGCAGGGTCACACACACCACGTGATCCAGACCAACGTCAGCACCACCAGCAATAGGGCCGCACACACCACGTGATCCAGGCCAACGTCAGCACCACCAGCAGCAGGGCTACACACACCACGTGATCGATGCCAGCGTCAGCATCACCACCAGCAGGGTCATACACTTCGTGATCCAGGCCAACATTAGCACCACCACCAGCAGTTCCAAGCACCACGTGATCCAGGCCAACGTCATCACCACCACCAGCAGGGCCACACACACCACGTGATCTAAGCCAACGTCAGCACCACCACCAGCAGGGCCACACACACCACGTGATCCAGGCCAACATTAGCACCACCACCATCAGGGCCACACACACCACGTGATCTAAGCCAACGTCAGCACCACCACCAGCAGGGCCACACACACCACGTGATCCAGGCCAACATTAGCACCACCACCAGCAGGGCCACACACACCACGTGATCTAAGCCAACGTCAGCACCACCACCAGCAGGGCCACACACACCACGTGATCCAGGCCAACATTAGCACCACCACCAGCAGTTCCAAGCACCACGTGATCCAGGCCAACGTCAACACCACCGGCAGCAGGGTCACACACACCACGTGATACAGGCCAGTGTCAGCACCACCAGTAGCAGGGCCACACACACTCACACCACGTGATCTAGGCCAACGTCATCACTGCCACCAGCAGTGCCACATACATCACATGATCCAGGCCAACGTCAGCACCACCACCAGCAGGGTCACATAGACCACGTGATCCAGACTAACGTTAGCACCACCACCAGCAGGGCCACATACATCACGTGATCCAGGCCAACGTCAGCACCACCACTACCATGGCCACAAACCACGTGATCCAGGCCAACGTCAGCACTACCAGCTGGGGCACACCACGTGATCCAGGCCAACGTCATCACCACCACCAGCAGGGCCACACACCACGTGATCCAGGCCAACGTCAGCACCACCACCACCAGCAGGGCCACACACCACGTGATCCAGGCCAACGTCAGCACCACCACCACCAGCAGGGCCACACACCACGTGATCCAGGCCAACGTCAGCACCTCCATCAGCAAGGCCACACACACCACGTGATCCAGGCCAAAGTTACCACCACCATCAGCAGGGCACACACACCACGTGATCTAGGCCACCGTCAGCCCCTCCATTAGCAGGGCCACACACTCAACGTGATCCAGGCCAACGTCACACCACCATCAGCAGAGCCACACACACCATGTGATCTAGGCCAACGTCAGCACCGCCACCAGCAGGGCCACATACACCAAGTGATCCAGGCCAACGTCAGCACCGCCACCAGCAGAGCCACACACACTACGTGATCTTGGCCATCGTCAGCACCGCCACCAGCAGGGCCACAAACCACGTGATCCAGGCCAACGTCATTACCACCACCAGCAGAGCCACACACACTACGTGATCCAGGCCAACGTCAGCGGCACCACCAGCAAGGCCACAAACCACGTGATCCAGGTCAACGCCAGCACCATCAGCAGCAGGGCAACACACACCACGTGATCCAGGCCAACGTCAACACCATCAGCAGCAGGGCCACACACACCAAGTGATCCAGGCCAAATCAGCATCACCACTAGCAGGGTCACACACACCACGTGGTCCAGGCCAACGTCAGCACCACCGCCAGCAGGGCCACACACAACACGTGATCCAGGCCAACGTCAGCACCACCGCCAGCAGGGCCACACACAACACGTGATCCAGACCAACGTCAGTAACACCATCAGCAGGGCCACATACATCACGTGATCCAGGCCAACGTCAGCAACACCAGCAGCAGGGCCACATACACCACGCGATCCAGGCCAACGCCAGCAGGACCACACACATCACGTGAACCAGGCCAGTGTCAGCACCATCAGCAAAGGGGCCGCACACACCACGTGATCCAGGCCACCGTCAGCACCACCAGCAATAGGGCCGCACACCACGTGATCGATGCCAGCGTCAGCACCACCAGCAGCAGGGCTACACACACCACGTGGTCGATGCCAGCGTCAGCATCACCACCAGCAGGGTCATACACTTCGTGATCCAGGCCACTGTCAGCACCAACACCGGTTGGGCCACACATCACGTGATTCAGTAAAGCGTCTGCACCAGCATTATTGCCACACACTACGTCAGCACCAGTAGCAGGGCCGCACACCACGTGATCCAGGCCAACGTCAACACCACCTGCAGGGCCACAAACCACGTGATCCGGGCCAACGTCAGCACTACCTACAGAGCCACACATCACGTGATCCAGACCAGCGTCAGCACCACCAGTAGAGCCACACACTACGTGATCCAGGGCAACGTTAGCACCACCACCAGCAGGGCCACACACACCACGTATCCAGGCCAACGTCAGCGCCACCACCAGCAGGGCCACACACACCACGTGATCCAGGGAAACACCAGCACCAGCAGAGCCACTCACACCACGTATCCCGGCCAACGTCAGCCCCACCATCAGCAGAGCCACACACCACGTGATCCAGGCCAACGTCAGCACCACCACCAGCAGGGCCACACACAACACGTGATCCAGACCAACGTCAGTACCACCATCAGTAGGGCCACATACATCACGTGATCCAGGCCAACGTCAGGAACACCACCAGAAGGGCCACATACACCACGCGATCCAGGCCAGCGTCAGCACCAGAAGCAAAAGGGCCACACACCACGTGATCCAGGCCACCGTCAGCACCACCATTAATTGGGCCACACACACAACGTGATCCAGGCCAACGTCAGCACCACCAGCAAAGAGGCTATACACACCACGTGGTCGAAGCCGATGCTAGAGTCAGCATCGCCACCAGCAAGGTCACACTTTTCGTGATCCAGGCCACTGTCAGCACCAACACCAACTGGGCCACACACCACCACGTGACCATGTCCAGCGTCTGGACCAGCATATTGCCACACACCACATGATCCAAGCCAGGTCAGCACCAGTATAAGGGCCACACACAATGTGATCCAGGCCAACGTCAACACCACCTGTAGGGCCACAAACCACGTGATCCAGGCCAACGTCAACACCACCTGCAGAGCCACACATCACGTGATCCAGGCCAGTGTCCTCCACCAGTAGAGAGACACACCACGTGATCCAGGTCAATGTCGGCACCACCAGCAGGGCCACACACCACGTGATCCAGGCCAGCGTCTGCATTAGCAGTATTGCCACACCACGTGATCCAAGCCAGCGTCAGCACCAGTAGCAGGGCCACACACACTACGTGATCCAGGCCTACGTTAGCACCACCACTAACAGGGCCATACACACCACGTATCCAGGCCAACGTCAGCACCACCACCAGCAGGGCCACACACCACGTGATCTAGGCCAACGTCAGCACCAGCAGGGCCACACACCACGTGATCCAGGCCAACGTCAGTACCACCACCACCACCTGCAGGACCACACACACCATGTGATCCAGCACCAGCAGGGCCACGTACACCACGTGATCCAGACCAACGTCAGCACCACCACCAGGAGGGTCACACACAGCACGTGATCCAGGCCAACGTCAGCACCACCACCACTAGCAGGGCCACATACACCACGTGAACCAGACGAACCTCAGCACCACCACCAGCAGGGTCACACACGCCACGTGATCCAGGCCAACGTCAGCACCACCACCAACAGGGCCATACATACCACGTGATCCAGGCCAACGTCAGCACCACCATCAACAGGACCACACACACCACGTGATCCAGGCCAACGTCAGCACCACCATCAGCAGGGCCACACCACGTGATCCTGGCCAACGTCAACACCACTATCAACAGGGCCACACCAAGTGATCCAGGCCAACATCAGCACCACTATCAACATGGCCACACCAAGTGATCCAGGCCAACATCAGCACCAATATCAACAGGGCCACACACACCTCGTGATCCAGGCCAAAGTCACCATCAGCAGCAGTAGGGCCACACACACCACGTGAGCAAGGCCAAAGTCAGCACCGCCACCAGCAGGGCCAAACACACCACATGATCCAGGACGTCAGCACCACCATTAGCAGGGCCACACACCATGTGATCCAGGCCAACGTCAGCACCACCATCAGCAGGGGTACACCCCATGTGATCCACGACAACGTGAGCACCAGCAAGGCTACAAGCAGCACGTGATCCAGGCCAACTTCAGCACCACCACCAGCAGGGCCACATACACCACGTGATCCAGGCCAACGTCAGTACCACCACCAGAGTTGCCACACACAACACGTGATCTAGGCCAACGTCAGCACCACCACCAACAGGGCCACATACACCACGTGATCCAGACTAACGTCAGCACCACCATCAGCAGGGCCACGCACACCACGTGATCCAGGCGAACATAAGCACAACCAGAAGGCCACACACACCACGTGATCCAGGCCAACGTCAGCACCACCATCAGCAGGGCCACACACACTACGTGATCCAGGCCAACGTTAGTACCACCACCAGCAGGGCCACACACACCATGTGATCCAGGCCAACGTCAGCACCAGCAGCAGCACAATTACTCTCGCCAAGTGATCCACATCAACCTCACAGCACCACCAGCAGGGCCACATACACCAAGTGATCCAGGCCAACGTCAGCACCACCACCAACAGGACCATACGCACCACGTGATCCAGGCCAACGTCATCACCACCAGCAGCAGGGCCACACACAACAAGTGATCCAGGCCAACGTCAGTACCACCATCAGTAGCGCCACATACACCACGTGATCCAGGCCAACGTCAACAACACCACCAGCAGGGCCACATACACCACGTGATCCAGGCCAACGTCAGTAGGACCACACACACCACGTGATCCAGGCCAGCGTCAGTACTACCAGCAACAGGGCCACGCACACCACGTGATCCAGGCCGGCGTCAGCACCACCAGCAACAGGGCCACACACACACCACGTGGTCGAGGACAGCGCCAGCATCACCACCAGGGTCACACAATTCGTGATCCAGGTAAGTGTCAGCACCAACACCAGCTGGGCCACACACCACGTGATCCAGGCCTGCGTCTGCACCAGCAGTATTGCCACACATCACGTGATCCAAGCCAGCGTCAGCACCAGTAGCAGGGCCGCACACCACGTGATCCAGGCCAACGTCAACACCACCTGCAGGGTCACACACCACGTGATCCAGGCCATTGTCAGCACCACCAGCAGAGCCACGCACCACGTGATCCAGGCCATTGTCAGCACCACCAGTAGAGCCACACACCACATGATCCAGGCCAAGTCGGCACCACTAGCAGGGCCATACACCACGTGATCCAGGCCAACTTCAACACCAACTGCAGGGCCACACACCACGTGATCCAGGCCAACAGCACCATCAGCAGCAGGGCCACACACTACGTGATCCAGGCCAACGTCACCAGTAGCAGGGCCACACACACACCCCACGTGATCCAGGCCAACATCAGCACCACCACCAGTAGGGCCAGACACACCACGTGATCAAGGACAACGTCAGCGCCACCACCAGCAGGGCCACACATAGCACATGATCCAGGCCAACGTCAGCACCACCATTAGCAGGGGCACACACACCATGTGATCCAGGGCAATATCCGCACCAGCAAGGCCACACACAGCATGTGATCCAGGCGAACGTCAGCTTCACCACCAACAGGGCCACATACACCACGTGATCCAGGCCAACGTCAGTACCACCAGCAGCATTGCCACACACACGTGATCCAGGCCTACGCTAGCACCACCAGCAGAAGGCTAAACACACCACGTGATTCAAGCCAACGTCAACACCAGCAACAGCAGGGCCACATACACCACGTGATCCAGGCTAACGTCAGCACCATCATCAGCAGGGCCACGCATACCAGGTGATCCAGGCCTACCTAGCACCACCAGCAGAAGGCTAAACACACCACGTGATCCAGGCCAACGTCAACACCACCGTCAGCAGGGCCGCACACACCACGTATCCAGGCAACGTCAGCAGCACCACCAGCAGGGCCATACACACTACGTGATCCAGGCCAACGTCAGCACCACCAGCATGAGGACCACACACACCACGTGATCCAGGCCAACGTCAGTAACAGCACCAGCAGGGCCACATACTTCACGTGATCCAGGCCAACGTCAGCACCACCAGCAGCAGTGCCACACTCACCAAGTGATCCGGACCAACGTCAGCACCACCACCAGCACGCCACGTGATCCAAGCTAACGTCTGTACCATCAGCAGGGCCACTCTACGTGATCCAGAACAACGTCAGCACCATCAGCAGGGCCACACACCAAGTGATCCAGGCCAACGTCATCACCTGCAGCAGGGCCACACGCCACGTGATCCAGGCCAACGTCAGTACTAGCAGCAGGGCCACACACGTCATCCAGACTAACATCACCACCATCAGCAGGGCCACACACCACGTGATCCAGACTAACGTCAGCACCATCAGCAGGGCCACACACCACATGATCTAGACCAACTTCAGCACCATCAGCAGGGCCCCACACCACGTGATCCAGACCAACTTCATCACCACCAGCAGGGCCACAGACCACGTGATCCAGGCCAACGTCAGTATTATCAGCAGGGCCACACATTACGTGATCCAGACTAACGTCAGCACCATCAGCAGGGCCACACACCACATGATCCAGGCCAACGTCAGCACCATCAGCAGGGCCACATACCACGTGATCCAGGCCAACGTCAGTACTATCAGCAGGGCCACACATTACGTGATCCCGACCAACGTCAGCACCATCAACAGGGCCACACACCACGTGATCCAGACCAACTTTATCACCACAAGCAGGGCCACACACCACGTGATCCAGGCCAACGTCAGCACTATCAGCAGGGCCACACATTATGTGAACCAGACTAACGTCAGCACCATCAGCAGGGCCACACACCACATGATCCAGACCAACGTCAGCACCATCAGCAGGGCCACACACCATGTGATCCAGGCCAACGTCAGCACCAGCAGGGCCACACATTACGTGATCCAGACCAACGTCAGCACCTTCAGCAGGGCCACACACCACGTGATCCAGACCAACTTCATCACCACCAACAGGGCCACACACCACGTGATCCAGGCCAACGTCAGTACTATCAGCAGGGTCACACATTACGTGATCCAGACTAACGTCAGCACCATCAGCAGGGCCACACACCACATGATCCAGACCAACGTCAGCACCATCAGCAGGGCCACAGACCACGTGATCCAGGCCAACGTCAGTACTATCAGCAGGGCCACACATTACGTGATCCAGACCAACGTCAGCACCATCAACAGGGCCACACACCACGTGATCCAGACCAACTTCATCACCACCAACAGGGCCACACACCACGTGATCCAGGCCAACGTCAGTACTATCAGCAGGGCCACACATTACGTGATCCAGACCAACGTCAGCAGGGCCACATACCACGTGATTCAGACCAACTTCATCACCAGCAGGGCCACACACCACATGATCCAGGCCAACGTCGGTACTATCAGCAGGGCCACACACCACGTGATCCAGACCAACGTCAGCACCATCAGCAGGGCCACGCACCACGTGATCCAGACCAACGTCATCACCAGCAGCAGGGCCACACGCCACGTGATCCAGGCCAACGTCATCACCAGCAGCAGGGCCACACGCCACGTGATCCAGGCCAACGTCATCACCAGTAGCAGGGCCGCACGCCACGTGATCCAGGCCAACGTCATCACCAGCAGCAGGGTCGCACGCCACGTGATCCAGGCCAACGTCATCACCAGCAGCAGGGCCACACGCCACGTGATCCAGACCAACGTCATCACCAGCAGCAGGGCCACACGCCACGTGATCCAGGCCAACGTCATCACCAGCAGCAGGGCCACACGCCACGTGATCCAGGCCAACGTCATCACCAGCAGCAGGGCCACACGCCACGTGATCCAGGCCAACGTCATCACCAGCAGCAGGGCCACACGCCACGTGATCCAGGCCAACGTCATCACCAGCAGCAGGGCCACACGCCACGTGATCCAGACCAACGTCATCACCAGCAGCAGGGCCACACGCCACGTGATCCAGGCCAACGTCATCACCAGCAGCAGGGCCACACGCCACGTGATCCAGGCCAACGTCATCACCAGCAGCAGGGCCACACGCCACGTGATCCAGGCCAACGTCATCACCAGCAGCAGGGCCACACGCCACGTGATCCAGGCCAACGTCATCACCAGCAGCAGGGCCGCACGCCACGTGATCCAGGCCAACGTCATCACCAGCAGCAGGGCCACACGCCACGTGATCCAGGCCAACGTCATCACCAGCAGCAGGGCCACACGCCACGTGATCCAGGCCAACGTCATCACCAGCAGCAGGGCCACACGCCACGTGATCCAGGCCAACGTCATCACCAGCAGCAGGGCCACACGCCACGTGATCCAGGCCAACGTCATCACCAGCAGCAGGGCCACACGCCACGTGATCCAGGCCAACGTCATCACCAGCAGCAGGGCCACACGCCACGTGATCCAGACCAACGTCATCACCAGCAGCAGGGCCACACGCCACGTGATCCAGACCAACGTCATCACCAGCAGCAGGGCCACACGCCACGTGATCCAGACCAACGTCATCACCAGCAGCAGGGCCACACGCCACGTGATCCAGACCAACGTCATCACCAGCAGCAGGGCCACACGCCACGTGATCCAGGCCAACGTCATCACCAGCAGCAGGGCCACACGCCACGTGATCCAGACCAACGTCATCACCAGTAGCAGGGTCGCACGCCACGTGATCCAGGCCAACGTCATCACCAGCAGCAGGGCCACACGCCACGTGATCCAGACCAACGTCATCACCAGCAGCAGGGCCACACGCCACGTGATCCAGGCCAACGTCAGGAATCTCATTGATTTTTCCCCAGGGCGTCCTAAGACCAGCCCATGTGTGGAGTATCAGTCCCTCTCCCACGCTCTCACACACTCTCCCTCGCTCTCTCTCCCTCACTCTTCCTCCCTCACTTGCACTCTCTCGTGCTCTCATTAACACCTGCTCTCACTACTTCATGCGATCTCTCTCTCTCTCTCTGAGAGAGAGAGAGAGAGAGAGAGAGAGAGAGAGAGAGAGAGAGAGAGAGAGAGAGAGAGAGAGAGAGAGAGAGAGAGAATGCATCTTAAATGTAATTTACGACCAGGTTTTGCCCATAGCCAAGGCCCAGCGCGTAAGGTTAACCGCAGGGGGAAAGAAGGCATTATTAAGAACGCGTGTGAGTCACGTGTTGTTGAGCGTTAAGAGTTTGGTGGTGTGTCTGTGGAGTGGAAGTCAACAGCCAACGTATGTGTGACGGAGCTGAGGCAAGACTGGGTCTGCAACACGAACCAACATAACACAAGCGTTACCTGACACAATAACATGGCAACCTGATAATGTATGTATGGCAACCTAATAATATGTATGACAACCTGATGATGTATGTATGGCAACCTGATAATGTATGTATGGCAGCTTGATAATGTATAGCAATATGATACTGTATGTATGGCAACCTGATAATGAATGTATGGCAACATGATAATGTATGTATGGCAACCTGATAATGTATGTATGATGGCAACATGATGATATATGTATGGCAACATGATAATCTATGTATGGCAACATGATGATGTATGTATGGCAACCTAATAATATGTATGACAACCTGATAATGTATGTATGGCAACCTGATGATATGTATGGCAACCTTATAATGTATGTATGTATGGCAACATGATGATGTATGTGTGGCAACCTGATAAAGTATGTATGGCAAACTAATGTTATGTATGACAACCTGATAATGTATGTATGGCAACCTGATAATGTATGTATGTAAGGCAACATGATGATGTATGTATGGCAACCTGATAATGTATGTATGTATGGGAACACGATGTATGTATGGCAACCTGATAATGTATGTATGTATGGCAACATGATGATGTGTGTATGGCAACCTGATAATGTATGTATGGCAACCTAATGATATGTGTGACAACCTGTTAATGTATTTATGGCAACATGATAATGTACTTATGGCTACCTAATAATGTATGTATGGCAACCTGATGATGCATGTATGGCAACCTGATAATGTATGTATGACAACCTAATATGTATGACAACCAGATAATGTATTTATAGCAACATGATAATGTATGTATGGCAACCTGATGATGTATGTATGGCAACCTGATAATGTATGTACGGCAGCTTGATAATGTATAGCAATATGATACTGTATGTATGGCAACCTGATACTGTATGTATGGCAGCTTGATAATGTATGTATGGCAACATGATAATCTATGTATGGCAACATGATGATGTATGTATGGCAACCTAATATGTATGACAACCTGATAATGTATGTATGGCAACCTAATGATATGTATTACATGATAATGTATGTATGGCAACATGGTAATGTACGCATGGCAACATGATAATATATGTATGGCAATGTGATAATGTACGTATGGCAACATGATAATGTATGTATGGCAACATGATAATGTATGTATGGCAACCTGATGATATATGTTTGACAACCTGAAAATGTATATATGGCAACATGATGTATGTATGGTAACCTAATATGTATGACATGATAATGTATGTATGGCAACCTGATAATGTACGTATGGCAACATGATAATGTATGTATGGCAGCATGATAACGTATGTATGGCAACCTATGTTTGACCTGATAATGTATGTATGGCAACCTGATAGTGTATGTATGGCAACCTAATAATGTATGTATGGCAACCTGATAATGTATTTATGGCAACCTAATAATGTATGTATGGCAACCTGATAATGTATGTATGGCAACCTGATAATGTATAACAACCTAATAATGTATGTATGGCAACCTGATTATTTATGGCAACTTGATAAAGTATGTTTGGCAATATGATAATATATGTATGGCAACATGATAATATATGTATGGCAACATGATAATGTATGTATGGCAACCTAGTGATATGTATGACAACCTGATAATGTATGTATGGCAACATGATATTGTACGTATGGCAACCTCATGATATATGTTTGACCTCATATATGTATGTATGGCAACATAATTATGTATGTATGGCAACATGATTATGTATGGCAACATGATGTTATATGGTTGACAACCTGATAATGTATGTATGGCAACCTGATGATGTATGTATGGCAACACGGTATGTGTTTGACAACCTGATAATGTATGTATGGCAACCTGATAATATATGTATGGCAACATGGTAATGTATGTATGGCAACATGATGTATGTATGGCAACATGATAATGTATGTATGTCAACAAAAAGAAACAATCGCCTATGGGGAAGAGCAGTGTGGTTTCAGAAGTGGTAGAGGATGTGTGGATCAGGTGTTTGCTTTGAAGAATGTATGTGAGAAATACTTAGAAAAGCAAATGGATTTGTATGTAGCATTTATGGATCTGGAGAAGGCATATGATACAGTTGATAGAGATGCTCTGTGTAAGGTATTCAGAATATATGGTGTGGTAAGTTGCTAGAAGGAATAAGAACCTCTTATCAGTGGTGTGTATACGAGTAGGAAGAGAGGAGAGTGACTGGGGCAGGAGGGGTCTCCTACGGCAGGAACCCTCTCATATAGACCTTACTCTTTTTCTGTTCACTGTACCAACAGTCCTGGTCTCTCTGGCAACCTTTTGTCCGTTGAACACCGTCTGTCTGGTACCTCTCCTAATATCTTCTCTCTGTGACCCAGTTGTCAACGATGGTCTCACTGGCCCCTTTCTCAAATCCAACTTTAATCTTCACTCACGATTCCGGTTTAAAGGTAATGTTTGTGCTTAATACAACATCAAAACACCTATAGGACGCCCAGACGACCTTGAGTCCCCAGATTTTTATGTTTTCTGGCTCAGTTTCCGTCTCCCAGCTACTAATATTTCCCTGTGCGTCTTTACGGCTCTCCAAATGCAACAAAGTTATATCTTTCTTCGGCTATTTAAACTTCTGCCGTGAGGCCGTGGCATTCTCTTACCCGCAAGCCGAGATCTTGTACTGAAGCATTTCAACGTTCACCATAGGGAATGGTTGAATTCCTCCCATACGGATGATTGGAGGGATTGAAGCTTGTCGTTCTCTATTCTCATTGACCAATCTCCTAGTATTCTGGATCTGTTTTTCAGCTCTAATCCATCTCGCTGTAGCAACACAATTGCGCCCCAAGTGGTTCACATGACCACATTCTCATAAATGTATCTATTTTAAAATGGCACCTCCCACTCCATCAGCCCCTTCCAAATGTAGATATAGGTACTTCAACAAAGCTGACTTTCTTTTCTGACTTTCTGTGGGTAAATTAGTCTCTTTTCTGATGATGCTTCTGTCTCCATCAAACACATAGCAGAGGTTGTTCTTGCGGGAATGGAAGCATTTATCCCCTCTTTATCCAAGACGACCTCTTCATCCAATCCATGGTTCAACCGATCTTGTTGTTAGGCCATTCAGGTAAGGGATCAGGCATATGGGGCTTCGAAAAACTCTCCTTCCTCTGGCTCCCATTCAGCTTTTATCACTGGCCGTAATCACTGCAAGCACGTTATCTGTGAGGCCAAGCGTTACTTTATCAAAGGAAGTGTGATAACCTTTCCTCGTCATCCACTGATAGGTCTTTGTGGTCTTTAGCTAGGGACATCTCGAACAACTTCTACCGCTACCGTGAATTTAGCAGCGGATGGAACCATAGAAGCGGAAGCGAGTCAAAGGGTGGGGGAGGGGGCGAAGGTTCTGGGAGCGTTGAAGAATGTGTAGAAGGCGAAAACGTTATCTCGGAGAGCAAAAATGGATGTTTGAAGGAATAGTGGTTCCAACAATGTTATATGGTTGCGAGGCGTGGGCTATAGATAGGGTTGTGCGGAGGAGGGTGGATGTGTTGGAAATGAGATATTTGAGGACAATATGTAGTGTGAGGTGGTTTGATCAAGTAAGTAATAACAGGGTAAGAGAGATGCGTGGTAATAAAGTGAGTGTGGTTGAGAGAGCAGAAGAGGGTGTATTGAAATGGTTTGGTCACATGGAGAGAATGAGTGAGGAAAGATTGACAAAGAGGATATATGTGTCAGAGGTGGAGGGAACGAAGATAAGTGGGGGACCAAATTGGAGGTGGAAGGACGGAGTGAAAAAGATTTTGAGCGATCGGGACCTGAACATGCAGGAGGGTGAAAGGCGTGCAAGGAATAGAGTGAATTGAAACGATGTGGTATACCGGGGTCGACGTGCTGTCAATGGATTGAACTAAGGCATGTGAAGCGTCTGGGGTAAACCATGGAAATTTTTGTGAGGCCTAGACGTAGAAAGGAATCTGTGGTGTCGGTGCATTGCACATGACAGTTAGAGACTGAGTGTGAACGAATGTGGCCTTTATTGTCTTTTCCTAGCGCTACCTCGCGCGCGCATGGGCGGAGGAGGTTGCTATTTCATGTGTGGCAGGATGCCGACGAGAATGGATGAAGGCAGAAAGTATGAATATGTACATGTGTTTATATGTATATATCTGTGTATGTATACGTTGAAATGTATAGGTATGTATATGTGCATGTGTGGGCGTGTATATATTGTTACGAACTCTATACTTATTCTAGCAAGGTCGCCAATTTCATATATATGTTACAAATACTATACTGAACCTTGTCTTTGCAAGGATATTAATTTGTTACGTCACACAACACAGGATAACACTATCTTAATTAAAGTCATGGGATTGAATCAAACACAAGCATTAAATCTACTTATAATGAAAGAACTAAAGAGTATAAAACGACAAACACAAGAATCAGGCACAAATCATTTACGTTAACACTGAACATGAGTTTAACATTCCAGGTAAGATTTCAAACCTGGAGATCTCTTTCCTTTATGGCAATTTATCTTCGATAACATGATTCAAGATACACTTATTGTTAGACACTTTTATGACAAGTTACAATACTCTATGACACTCGAAATTAAATGACAGAGGCAGTACAACACCGTAGAATCTATTATCGCTCACTTCACTCGGGTTACAGACAGAGGGAAAACCACTTACCTCGCTGGGCTAGAGAAGGGATCGAGCCTCAGCGGGTGTCAGAGGTTTTTATCACAAGTAGGAACGACTTGCGTTCGCCCTGTTACCTTACAATGCTACCCTTGATTGGCTATGGGCCTAAGGTCCAGTTGTGATTGGAGGAGGGTGATTCCTAAGTGCCACTCCTACTTGGCTGGAGGGCCACAGGTCCGGCCGTGATTGGAGAACGGGCTATCCGTGAAACTGCTGGTTGGCTGAAGGATCCTAAATCCGTCCCACATCTTGCCTAAAGCTCAACCTCCTCATGTCTTGACAGCGACGACGCTGTACAGGAGGCCGTAGGCTGACCTCCCAACTTGACCTGGTGCCTAGGATGAAAGGTCCAAGTGTTGTGGTTAACTGACCGCGCGGCCATCTAGAATCTCCTGAGGCGTGGGAACGCAGCAGACCTAAGGGTCCTGTTTTCCCCTCGGTTGTCCTCTCCTAAAATATCACTTGCACCATGAGTGCAAAGACACACACACACATACCCGACCATGTGGGCACACACACATGTTCGTAACAACCTCTGGAATCTCCAGGGGTGTGGGAACGCAGCAGGCCTGATGGTCCGGCTCACCCCTCGGTCGTCCTGCCAAAAAAAATATCACTTTACATCACAACCAAAAGTTACACACACACATACATATATAGATGTAGGCACACACACACATGGTCGTAACATTATATATATACATATATATATATATATATATATATATATATATATATATATATATATATTTTTTTTTTTTTTTTTTTTTTATACTATTCGCCATTTCCCGCGATAGCGAGGTAGCGTTAAGAACAGAGGACTGGGTTTTGAGGGAATATCTTCACCTGGCCCCTTCTCTGTTCCTTCTTTTGGAAAAAAAAAAAAAAAAAAAAAAAAAAAAAGAGAGGGGAGGATTTCCAGCCACCCGCTCCCTTCCCTTTTAGTCGCCTTCTACGACACGCAGGGAATACGTGGGAAGTATTCTTTCTCCCCTATCCCCAGGGATAATATATATATATATATATATATATATATATATATATATATATATATATATATATATATATATATATATATATATTTTTTTTTTTTTTTTTTTTTTTTTTTTCTTTTAAACTATTTGCCATTTACCGCGTTAGCGAGGTAGCGTTAAGAACAGAGGCCTGGGCCTTATTTGGAATATCCTCACCTGGCCCCCTCTGTTCCTTCTTTTGGAAAATTAAAAAAAAAAAACGAGAGGGGAGGATTTCCAGCCCCCCGCTCCCTCCCCTTTTAGTCGCCTTCTACGACACGCAGGGAATACATGGGAAGTATTCTTTTTCACCTATCCCCAGGGATATATATATATATATATATATATATATATATATATATATATATATATATATATATATATATATATCCCAGAAATCCTCCCCTCCTTGTATTAACTTTCTAAAATGGGAAACAGAAGAAGGAGTCACGCGGGGAGTGCTCATCCTCCTCGAAGGCTCAGAGTGGGGTGCCTAAATGTGTGTGGATGTAACCAAGATGTGAAAAAAGGAGAGATAGGTAGTATGTTTGAGGAAAGGAACCTGGATGTTTTGGCTCTGAGTGAAACGAAGCTCAAGGGTAAAGGGGAAGAGTGGTTTGGGAATGTCTGGGGAGTAAAGTCAGGGGTTAGTGAGAGGACAAGAGCAAGGGAAGGAGTAGCAATACTCCTGAAACAGGAGTTGTGGGAGTATGTGATAGAGTGTAAGAAAGTAAATTCTCGATTAATATGGGTAAAACTGAAAGTTGATGGAGAGAGGTGGGTGATTATTGGTGCATATGCACCTGGGCATGAGAAGAAAGATCAAGAGAGGCAAGTGTTTTGGGAGCAGCTGAATGAGTGTGTTAGTGGTTTTGATGCACGAGACCGGGTTATAGTGATGGGTGATTTGAATGCAAAGGTGAGTAATGTGGCAGTTGAGGGAATAATTGGTATACATGGGGTGTTCAGTGTTGTAAATGGAAATGGTGAAGAGCTTGTAGATTTATGTGCTGAAAAAGGACTGATGATTGGGAATACCTGGTTTAAAAAGCGAGATATACATAAGTATGCTTATGTAAGTAGGAGAGATGGACAGAGAACGTTATTGGATTACGTGTTAATTGACAGGCGTGGGAAAGAGAGACTTTTGGATGTTAATGTGCTGAGAGGTGCAACTGGAGGGATGTCTGATCATTATCTTGTGGAGGCTAAGGTGAAGATTTGTATGGGTTTTCAGAAAAGAAGAGTGAATGTTGGGGTGAAGAGGGTGGTGAGAGTAAGTGAGCTTGAGAAGGAGACCTGTGTGAGGAAGTACCAGGAGAGACTGAGTACAGAATGGAAAAAGGTGAGAACAATGGAAGAAAGGGGAGTGGGGGAGGAATGGGATGTATTTAGGGAATCAGTGATGGATTGCGCAAAAGATGCTTGTGGCATGAGAAGAGTGGGAGGTGGGTTGATTAGAATGGGTAGTGAGTGGTGGGATGAAGAAGTAAGAGTATTAGTGAAAGAGAAGAGAGAGGCATTTGGACGATTTTTGCAGGGAAAAAATGCAATTGAGTGGGAGATGTATAAAAGAAAGAGACAGGAGGTCAAGAGAAAGGTGCAAGAGGTGAAAAAGAGGGCAAATGAGAGTTGGGGTGAGAGAGTATCATTAAATTTTAGGGAGAATAAAAAGATGTTCTGGAAGGAGGTAAATAAAGTGCGTAAGACAAGGGAGCAAATGGGAACTTCAGTGAAGGGCGCAAATGGGGAGGTGATAACAAGTAGTGGTGATGTGAAAGGGAGATGGAGTGAGTATTTTGAAGGTTTGTTGAATGTGTTTGATGATAGAGTGGCAGATATAGGGTGTTTTGGTCGAGGTGGTGTGCAAAGTGAGAGGGTCAGGGAAAATGATTTGGTAAACTGAGAAGAGGTAGTGAAAGCTTTGCGGAAGATGAAAGCCGGCAAGGCAGCAAGTTTGGATGGTATTGCAGTGGAATTTATTAAAAAAGGGGGTGACTGTATTGTTGACTGGTTGGTAAGGTTATTTAATGTATGTATGACTCACGGTGAGGTGCCTGAGGACTGGCGGAATGCGTGCATAGTGCCATTGTACAAAGGCAAAGGGGATAAGAGTGAGTGCTCAAATTACAGAGGTATAAGTTTGTTGAGTATTCCTGGTAAATTATATGGGAGGGTATTGATTGAGAGGGTGAAGGCATGTACAGAGCATCAGATTGGGGAAGAGCAGTGTGGTTTCAGAAGTGGTAGAGGATGTGTGGATCAGGTGTTTGCTTTGAAGAATGTATGTGAGAAATACTTAGAAAAGCAAATGGATTTGTATGTAGCATTTATGGATCTGGAGAAGGCATATGATAGAGTTGATAGAGATGCTCTGTGGAAGGTATTAAGAATATATGATGTGGGAGGAAAGTTGTTAGAAGCAGTGAAAAGTTTTTATCGAGAATGTAAGGCATGTGTACGTGTAGGAAGAGAGGAAAGTGATTGGTTCTCAGTGAATGTAGGTTTGCGGCAGGGGTGTGTGATGTCTCCATGGTTGTTTAATTTGTTTATGGATGGGGTTGTTAAGGAGGTAAATGCAAGAGTTTTGGAAAGAGGGGCAAGTATGAAGTCTGTTGGGGATGAGAGAGCTTGGGAAGTGAGTCAGTTGTTGTTCGCTGATGATACAGCGCTGGTGGCTGATTCATGTGAGAAGCTGCAGAAGCTGGTGACTGAGTTTGGTAAAGTGTGTGGAAGAAGAAAGTTAAGAGTAAATGTGAATAAGAGCAAGGTTATTAGGTACAGTAGGGTTGAGGGTCAAGTCAATTGGGAGGTGAGTTTGAATGGAGAAAAACTGGAGGAAGTGAAGTGTTTTAGATATCTGGGAGTGGATCTGGCAGCGGATGGAACCATGGAAGCGGAAGTGGATCATAGGGTGGGGGAGGGGGCGAAAATTCTGGGGGCCTTGAAGAATGTGTGGAAGTCGAGAACATTATCTCGGAAAGCAAAAATGGGTATGTTTGAAGGAATAGTGGTTCCAACAATGTTGTATGGTTGCGAGGCGTGGGCTATGGATAGAGTTGTGCGCAGGAGGATGGATGTGTTGGAAATGAGATGTTTGAGGACAATGTGTGGTGTGAGGTGGTTTGATCGAGTGAGTAACGTAAGGGTAAGAGAGATGTGTGGAAATAAAAAGAGCGTGGTTGAGAGAGCAGAAGAGGGTGTTTTGAAGTGGTTTGGGCACATGGAGAGAATGAGTGAGGAAAGATTGACCAAGAGGATATATGTGTCGGAGGTGGAGGGAACGAGGAGAAGAGGGAGACCAAATTGGAGGTGGAAAGATGGAGTGAAAAAGATTTTGTGTGATCGGGGCCTGAACATGCAGGAGGGTGAAAGGAGGGCAAGGAATAGAGTGAATTGGAGCGATGTGGTATACCGGGGTTGACGTGCTGTCAGTGGATTGAATCAAGGCATGTGAAGCGTCTGGGGTAAACCATGGAAAGCTGTGTAGGTATGTATATTTGCGTGTGTGGACGTATGTATATACATGTGTATGGGGGGGGGGGGGTTGGGCCATTTCTTTCGTCTGTTTCCTTGCGCTACCTCGCAAACGCGGGAGACAGCGACAAAGTATAAAAAAAAAAAATATATATATATATATATATATATATATATATATATATATATATATATATATATATATATATATATATATATATTATCCCTGGGGACAGGGGAGAAAGAATACTTCCCACGCATTCCTCACGTGTCGTAGAAGGCGACTAAAGGGGACGGGAGCGGGGGCTAGAAATCCCCCTCCTTGTATTTTAACTTTCTAAAAGGGGAAACAGAAGAATGAGTCACGCGGGGAGTGCTCATCCTCCTTGAAGGCTCAGAGTGGGGTGCCTAAATGTGTGTGGATGTAACCAAGATGTGAAAAAAGGAGAGATAGGTAGTATGTTTGAGGAAAGGAACCTGGATGTTTTGGCTCTGAGTGAAACGAAGCTCAAGGGTAAAGGGGAAGAGTGGTTTGGGAATGTCTGGGGAGTAAAGTCAGGGGTTAGTGAGAGGACAAGAGCAAGGGAAGGAGTAGCAATACTCCTGAAACAGGAGTTGTGGGAGTATGTGATAGAGTGTAAGAAAGTAAATTCTCGATTAATATGGGTAAAACTGAAAGTTGATGGAGAGAGGTGGGTGATTATTGGTGCATATGCACCTGGGCATGAGAAGAAAGATCAAGAGAGGCAAGTGTTTTGGGAGCAGCTGAATGAGTGTGTTAGTGGTTTTGATGCACGAGACCGGGTTATAGTGATGGGTGATTTGAATGCAAAGGTGAGTAATGTGGCAGTTGAGGGAATAATTGGTATACATGGGGTGTTCAGTGTTGTAAATGGAAATGGTGAAGAGCTTGTAGATTTATGTGCTGAAAAAGGACTGATGATTGGGAATACCTGGTTTAAAAAGCGAGATATACATAAGTATGCTTATGTAAGTAGGAGAGATGGACAGAGAACGTTATTGGATTACGTGTTAATTGACAGGCGTGGGAAAGAGAGACTTTTGGATGTTAATGTGCTGAGAGGTGCAACTGGAGGGATGTCTGATCATTATCTTGTGGAGGCTAAGGTGAAGATTTGTATGGGTTTTCAGAAAAGAAGAGTGAATGTTGGGGTGAAGAGGGTGGTGAGAGTAAGTGAGCTTGAGAAGGAGACCTGTGTGAGGAAGTACCAGGAGAGACTGAGTACAGAATGGAAAAAGGTGAGAACAATGGAAGAAAGGGGAGTGGGGGAGGAATGGGATGTATTTAGGGAATCAGTGATGGATTGCGCAAAAGATGCTTGTGGCATGAGAAGAGTGGGAGGTGGGTTGATTAGAAAGGGTAGTGAGTGGTGGGATGAAGAAGTAAGAGTATTAGTGAAAGAGAAGAGAGAGGCATTTGGACGATTTTTGCAGGGAAAAAATGCAATTGAGTGGGAGATGTATAAAAGAAAGAGACAGGAGGTCAAGAGAAAGGTGCAAGAGGTGAAAAAGAGGGCAAATGAGAGTTGGGGTGAGAGAGTATCATTAAATTTTAGGGAGAATAAAAAGATGTTCTGGAAGGAGGTAAATAAAGTGCGTAAGACAAGGGAGCAAATGGGAACTTCAGTGAAGGGCGCAAATGGGGAGGTGATAACAAGTAGTGGTGATGTGAAAGGGAGATGGAGTGAGTATTTTGAAGGTTTGTTGAATGTGTTTGATGATAGAGTGGCAGATATAGGGTGTTTTGGTCGAGGTGGTGTGCAAAGTGAGAGGGTCAGGGAAAATGATTTGGTAAACTGAGAAGAGGTAGTGAAAGCTTTGCGGAAGATGAAAGCCGGCAAGGCAGCAAGTTTGGATGGTATTGCAGTGGAATTTATTAAAAAAGGGGGTGACTGTATTGTTGACTGGTTGGTAAGGTTATTTAATGTATGTATGACTCATGGTGAGGTGCCTGAGGACTGGCGGAATGCGTGCATAGTGCCATTGTACAAAGGCAAAGGGGATAAGAGTGAGTGCTCAAATTACAGAGGTATAAGTTTGTTGAGTATTCCTGGTAAATTATATGGGAGGGTATTGATTGAGAGGGTGAAGGCATGTACAGAGCATCAGATTGGGGAAGAGCAGTGTGGTTTCAGAAGTGGTAGAGGATGTGTGGATCAGGTGTTTGCTTTGAAGAATGTATGTGAGAAATACTTAGAAAAGCAAATGGATTTGTATGTAGCATTTATGGATCTGGAGAAGGCATATGATAGAGTTGATAGAGATGCTCTGTGGAAGGTATTAAGAATATATGATGTGGGAGGAAAGTTGTTAGAAGCAGTGAAAAGTTTTTATCGAGAATGTAAGGCATGTGTACGTGTAGGAAGAGAGGAAAGTGATTGGTTCTCAGTGAATGTAGGTTTGCGGCAGGGGTGTGTGATGTCTCCATGGTTGTTTAATTTGTTTATGGATGGGGTTGTTAAGGAGGTAAATGCAAGAGTTTTGGAAAGAGGGGCAAGTATGAAGTCTGTTGGGGATGAGAGAGCTTGGGAAGTGAGTCAGTTGTTGTTCGCTGATGATACAGCGCTGGTGGCTGATTCATGTGAGAAGCTGCAGAAGCTGGTGACTGAGTTTGGTAAAGTGTGTGGAAGAAGAAAGTTAAGAGTAAATGTGAATAAGAGCAAGGTTATTAGGTACAGTAGGGTTGAGGGTCAAGTCAATTGGGAGGTGAGTTTGAATGGAGAAAAACTGGAGGAAGTGAAGTGTTTTAGATATCTGGGAGTGGATCTGGCAGCGGATGGAACCATGGAAGCGGAAGTGGATCATAGGGTGGGGGAGGGGGCGAAAATTCTGGGGGCCTTGAAGAATGTGTGGAAGTCGAGAACATTATCTCGGAAAGCAAAAATGGGTATGTTTGAAGGAATAGTGGTTCCAACAATGTTGTATGGTTGCGAGGCGTGGGCTATGGATAGAGTTGTGCGCAGGAGGATGGATGTGTTGGAAATGAGATGTTTGAGGACAATGTGTGGTGTGAGGTGGTTTGATCGAGTGAGTAACGTAAGGGTAAGAGAGATGTGTGGAAATAAAAAGAGCGTGGTTGAGAGAGCAGAAGAGGGTGTTTTGAAGTGGTTTGGGCACATGGAGAGAATGAGTGAGGAAAGATTGACCAAGAGGATATATGTGTCGGAGGTGGAGGGAACGAGGAGAAGAGGGAGACCAAATTGGAGGTGGAAAGATGGAGTGAAAAAGATTTTGTGTGATCGGGGCCTGAACATGCAGGAGGGTGAAAGGAGGGCAAGGAATAGAGTGAATTGGAGCGATGTGGTATACCGGGGTTGACGTGCTGTCAGTGGATTGAATCAAGGCATGTGAAGCGTCTGGGGTAAACCATGGAAAGCTGTGTAGGTATGTATATTTGCGTGTGTGGACGTATGTATATACATGTGTATGGGGGGGGGGGGGGTTGGGCCATTTCTTTCGTCTGTTTCCTTGCGCTACCTCGCAAACGCGGGAGACAGCGACAAAGTATAAAAAAAAAAAATATATATATATATATATATATATATATATATATATATATATATATATATATATATATATATATATATATATATATTATCCCTGGGGACAGGGGAGAAAGAATACTTCCCACGCATTCCTCACGTGTCGTAGAAGGCGACTAAAGGGGACGGGAGCGGGGGGCTAGAAACCCTCTCCTCCTTGTATTTTAACTTTCTAAAAGGGGAAACAGAAGAAGGAGTCACGCGGGGAGTGCTCATCCTCCTCGAAGGCTCAGATTGGGGTGTCTAAATGTGTGTGGATGTAACCAAGATAAGAAAAAAGGAGAGATAGGTAGTATGTTTGAGGAAAGGAACCTGGGTGTTTTGGCTCTGAGTGAAACGAAGCTCAAGGGTAAAGGGGAAGAGTGGTTTGGGAATGTCTTGGGAGTAAAGTCAGGGGTTAGTGAGAGGACAAGAGCAAGGGAAGGAGTAGCACGACTCCTGAAACAGGAGTGGTGGGAGTATGTGATAGAGTGTAAGAAAGTAAACTCTAGATTGATATGGGTAGAACTGAAAGTTGATGGAGAGAGATGGGTGATTATTGGTGCATATCCACCTGGGCATGAGAAGAAAGATCATGAGAGGCAAGTGTTTTGGGAGCAGCTGAATGAATGTGATAGTGGTTTTGATGCACGAGACCGGGTTATAGTGATGGGTGATTTGAATGCAAAGGTGAGTAATGTGGCAGTTGAGGGAATAATTGGTATACATGGGGTGTTCAGTGTTGTAAATGGAAATGGTGAAGAGCTTGTAGATTTATGTGCTGAAAAAGGACTGGTGATTGGGAACACCTGGTTTAAAAAGAGAGATATACGTAAGTATACGTATGTAAGTAGGAGAGATGGCCAGAGAGCGTTATTGGATTACCTGTTAATTGATAGGGGCGTGAAAGAGAGACTTTTGGATGTTAATGTGCCGAGAGGTGCAACTAGAGGGATGTCTGATCATTATCTTGTGGAGGCGAAGGTTAAGATTTGTAGAGGTTTTCAGAAAAGAAGAGAGAATGTTGGGGTGAAGAGACTGGTAAGAGTAAGTGAGCTTGGGAAGGAGACTTGTGTGAGGAAGTACCAGGAGAGACTGAGTACAGAATGGAAAAAGGTGAGAACAAAGGAGGTAAAGGGAGTGGGAGAGGAATGGGATGTATTTAGGGAAGCAGTGATGGCTTGCACAAAAGATGCTTGTGGCATGTGAAGCGTGGGAGGTGGGCAGATTAGAAAGGGTAGTGAGTGGTGGGATGAAGAAGTAAGATTATTAGTGAAAGAGAAGAGAGAGGCATTTGGACGATTTTTGCAGGGAAATAATGCAAATGAGTGGGAGATGTATAAAAGAAAGAGGCAGGAGGTCAAGAGAAAGGTGCAAGAGGTGAAAAAGAGGGCAAATGAGAGTTGGGGTGAGAGAGTGTCATTAAATTTTAGGGAGAATAAAAAGATGTTTTGGAAGGAGGTAAATAAAGTGCGTAAGACAAGGGAACAAATGGGAACTTCAGTGAAGGGCGCAAATGGGGAGGTGATAACAAGTAGTGGTGATGTGAGAAGATGGAGTGAGTATTTTGGTTTGTTGAATATGTTTGATGATAGAGTGGCAGATATAGGGTTTTTTGGTCGAGGTGGTGTGCAAAGTGAGAGGGTTAGGGAAAATTATTTGGTAAACAGAGAGGAGGTAGTAAAAGCCTTGCGGAAGATGAAAGCCGGCAAGGCAGCGGGTTTGGATGGCATTGCAGTGGAATCTATTAAAAAAGGGGGTGACTGTATTGTTGACTGGTTGGTAATGAGATTTAATGTATGTATGATTCATGGTGAGGTGCCTGAGGATTGGCGGAATGCTTGCATATTGCCATTGTACAAAGACAAAGGGGAAAAGGGTAAGTGCTCAAATTACAGAGGTATAAGTTTGTTGAGTATTCCTGGTAAATTATATGGGAGGGTATTGATTGAGAGGATGAAGGCATGTACAGAGCATCAGATTGGGGAAGAGCAGTGTGGTTTCAGAAGTGGTAGAGGATCTGTGGATCAGGTGGTTGCTTTGAAGAATGTATGAGAAGTACTTAGAAAAGCAAATGGATTTGTATGTAGCATTTATGGATCTGGAGAAGGCATAGGATAGAGTTGATAGAGATGCTCTTTAGAAGGTATTAAGAATATATGGTGTGGGAGGCAAGTTGTTAGAAGCAGTGAAAAGTTTTTATCGAGGATGTAAGGCATGTGTACGTGTAGGAAGAGAGGAAAGTGATTGGTTCTCAGTGAATGTAGGTTTGCGGCAGGGTTGTGTGATGTCTCCATGGTCGTTTAATTTGTTTATGGATGGGGTTGTTAGGGAGGTGAATGCAAGGGTTTTGGAAAGAGGGTCAAGTATGCAGTCTGTTGTGAATGAGAGAGCTTGGGAAGTGAGTCAGTTGTTGTTCGCTGATGATACAGCGCTGGTGGCTGATTCATGTGAGAAACTGCAGAAGCTGTTGACTGAGTTTGGTAAAGTGTGTGAAAGAAGAAAGTTGAGGGTAAATGGAAGACGAGAACATTATCTCGGAAAGCAAAAATGGGTATGTTTGAAGGAATAGTTGTTCTTACATCCTGCAATGTTGTATGGTTGCGAGGCGTGGGCTATGGATAGAGTTGTGCGGAGGAGAGTGGATGTGCTGGAAATGAGATGTTTGAGGACAATATGTGGTGTGAGGTGGTTTGATCGAGTAAGTAATGATAGGGTAAGAGAGATGTGTTTTAATAAAAAGAGTGTGGTTGAGAGAGCAGAAGAGGGTGTTTTGAAATGGTTTGGTCACATGGAGAGAATGAGTGAGGGAAGATTGACCAAGAGGATATATGTGTCGGAGGTGGAGGGAACGAGGAGAAGTGGGAGACCAAATTGGAGGTGGAAAGATGAAGTGAAAAAAATTTTGAGTGATCGGGGCCTGAACATGCAGGAGGGTGAAAGGCGGGCAAGGAATAGAGTGAATTGGAACGATGTGGTATACCGGGGTCGACGTACTGTCAATGGATTGAACCATGGCATGTGAAGCGTCTGGGGTAAACCATGGAAAGTTCTGTGGGGCCTGGATGTGGAAAGGGAGCTGTGGTTTCGGTGCATTATTACATGACAGCTAGAGACTGAGTGTGAACGAATGTGGCCTTTGTTGTCTTCCTAGCGCTACCTCGCGCACATGAGGGGGGAGGGGGGTTGTTATTTCATGTGTGGCAGGGTGGCGATGGGAATGGATAAAGGCAGACAGTATTAATTATGTACATATGTATATATGTATATGTCTGTGTGTGTATATATATGTATACGTTGAGATGTATAGGTATGTATATTTGCGTGTGTGGACGTGTATGTATATACATGTGTATGTGGGTGGGTTGGGCCATTCTTTCGTCTGTTTCCTTGCGCTACCTCGCTAACGCGGGAGACAGCGACAAAGCAAGATAAATAAATAATGATAATATATATTTCTTGTGGTAACAGAGTTAGAGTTGATAACTTAGATGGCATTACTCCACGTGATTAAACAAGGCATTTGATTCTTGTCCCTTTCTTATACTATATTTATGTTGCTTAAGTCTAACAGAAAGATCCTTACCAGTCTGCCCAACATGAAACTTATCACAATTTCTACATGGCACTTTATAGATGCACCCAGGAAAATTTTCTGGTGAATTCCTGATTAAGATATTCTTTATAGTATTATTCTTGCTGAAGGCAACATTTACATTAAAGGGTTTAAGCAAAATGGGAAGTAAAGTAAAATTATTATTAAAAGGGAGAACTAAAAGATTCTTGGTGTCAGTGGGGGGTTTAGGCTCAACTCTATTAAATGATTTCTTTGCTAACTTAAGGGATTTATCACTGAAAGATCTAGGGTACTTTAACTTAGATCCAATGGAATATATCTTCTCAAACTCATCATCAGTATGCTTTGGACTGCAAATACGTAATGCCCTAAGGAACATAGATTGAAATGATGATAATTTAACTCTGTCATGTTGAGATGAGTAATAATGGATATATGAGCATACATTGGTAGGTTTTCTGTATATGCTAAACTTAAACTTCCCACCTTGCCTGTGGATCATGCAATCTAAAAATGGTAACATACCATTATTTTCATTTTTAGATTGCATGATCCATAGGCAAGGAAACAAGTTTAAGTTTAGCATATACAGAAAACCTACCAATGTATGCTCATATATCCATTATTACTCATCAACATTACGTATTTGCAGTCCAGAGTATATTGATGATGAGTTTGAGAAGATATATTCCATTGGATCTAAGTACCCTAGATTTTTCATTGATAAATTCCTTAACTTAGCAAAGAAATCATTTTATAGAGTTGAGCCCAAACCTCCCATTGACACCAAGAATCTTTTAGTCTTCCCTTTTAATAATAATTTTACTTTACTTCCCATGTTGCTTAAATCATTTAATGTAAATGTTGCCTTTAGTAACAATAATACTATAAAGAATATCTTAATCAGGAATTCACCAGAAAATTCTCTTGGATGCATCTATAAAGTACCTTGTGGAAATTGTGATAAATATTATGTTGGTCAGACTGGTAAGGATCTTTCTGTTAGACTTAAGCAACATGAATATAGTATAAGAACGGGAGAAGAATCAAATGCCTTGTATAATCACGTTAAAAACTATGATCATTGTACTGAGTGGAGTAATTCCATCTCAGTTATTAACTCTATTACCAAGAGAAATATCATTGAATCTTCTATTATTGAATTACACAAAGAATTATAATCTTAATATTAGTGATGTTATATACAAATTAGATAACTTTATTGTTGATAAAACTTGTAAAATGATAAGTTAATGAACGCTCGTTGTATGTTTTGGATAATCACATGTTTACCAAATGGCGTCCTAGCTTCGTCTCTTCGATGTATATCAACTGACTTATATTTCTCTCTTGTGTCTCCCCTGATGATGTGATTATTACACGAAAGTGCACTTGGGAACTTATCGTGTTTCATTTTCCCCGTGGACTCATAGGAATATCTTGATCACACGCAAAATTGTGACCCTTTCCAATATATATATATATATATATATATATATATATATATATATATATATATATATATATATATATATATATATAAGATGTGTGAAAGATACTAAGAAAAAGAGATGGATTTGTATGTAGCATTTATGGATGTGGAGAAGACATATGATAAGATAGAAAGAGATGCTTTGTGGAAAGTCTTAAGAGTATATGGTGTGGAAGGTACGCTGCTAGAAGCAGTGAGATATTATTATCAATGCAGTGTGTACGAGAAGGAAGTGAGGAAAGTGAGTGGTTCCCAGTTAAGGTTAGTCTGCGGCAAGGGTGCGTGATGTCCCCATGGTTGTTTAATTTGTTTATGGATGGGGTGGTTAAGGAGGTAAATGCAGGAGTTTTAGAGTGAGGGGCGAGTATGCAGTCTGCTGGGGATGAGAGGGTCGTGGTAGGGTCAGTTGTTGTTTACTGATGACACAGCACTGGTGGCTGATTCGAATGAGAAGCTGCAGATGATGAATGAGTTTGGAAAAGTGTGGAGAAAGTTGAGAGTTAATATGAAAGAATCAGAATTGAGAAAGTTAGTTGGGGTTGAGTTTAGTTGGAGAAAAAGTAGAGGGAGAGAAGTGTTTGAGGTATCTTGGTGTGGAATGTCAGCAACTGGAAACGGAAATGAGTCATAGGATGAAGGGTCGATCTTCCTGGGAAAACATGAATGCGTGGAAGGAGGTCGTCACCTGGGAAGTCAAAAAAGGGTTTGTTTAAAGATGTAGAAGTGACAGAATTTCCGTTGACTTTCCCTGGCAGTATTGTTATACTCAAGACAACACTGATATCTAACTAAACAGAAACACTAAGCAAGTTCTCACAGTAGGATAATACCAAACAAGTTTTTGTTCACAAATGGTTTTCTTAGTTAAACTTTGTAAAAAGTTATACTCGACTCATAATCTTGCTAAAACGTTTCTCCGATGTTCAGCCGAAAGAACCATTTGTGGAGGAAACTGTTTGTGTTACCCTCTGCTGATTAATGGATACAGTTTACTTCCATCTTGTTACACAAGTGAAGAAGTATAGTATTACAGTAGAGATTACAAAACATATTCATTGTATTACAGAAAAGAAAATGTAAGAGATTTACCTGTAGTTATGTCTGGAATCACTGCCTGCTGTACTGTAATCTGTAGTTGTGTCTGTAGTTATGTCTGGAATCACTGCCTGCTGTACTGTAATCTGTAGTTGTGTCTGTAGTTATGTCTGGAATCACTGCCTGCTGTACTGTAATCTGTAGTTGTGTCTGTAGTTATGTCTGGAATCACTGCCTGCTGTACTGTAATCTGTAGTTGTGTCTGTAGTTATGTCTGGAATCACTGCCTGCGGTACTGTAATCTGTAGTTGTGTCTGTAGTTATGTCTGGAATCACTGCCTGCGGTACTGTAATCTGTAGTTGTGTCTGGAGTTATTACCTGGGGTACTGTAACCTGTAGTCATGTAGGTAATCATTGGCCACTGTCAGAACACAGGTCCTGGTGTTACGGTGCTATCCTGGCAGGGTCGTCAATTTTATTTGTTACGCACACTGGATAACGCTGTCTTAACGTTACGCACACTGGATAACGCTATCTTAACGTTACGCACACTGGATAACGCTATCTTAACGTTACGCACACTGGATAACGCTATCTGAACCTTACGCACACTGGATAACGCTATCTTAACTTTACGCACACTGGATAACGCTATCTTAACGTAACGCACACTGGATAACGCTATCTTAACTTTACGCACACTGGATAACGCTATCTTAACTTTACGCACACTGGATAACGCTATCTTAACGTTACGCACACTGGATAACGCTATCTTAACTTTACGCACACTGGATAACGCTATCTTAACGTAACGCACACTGGATAACGCTATCTTAACGTTACGCACTCTAGATGACGCTATCTTAACCTTACGCACACTGGATAACGCTATCTTAACGTTACGCACACTGGATAACGCTATCTTAACCTTACGCACACTGGATAACGCTATCTTAACCTTACGCACACTGGATAACGCTATCTTAACGTTACGCACACTGGATAACGCTATCTTAACGTTACGCACACTGGATAACGCTGTCTTAACGTTACGCACACTGGATAACACTATCTTAACGTTACGCACACTGGATAACACTATCTTAACGTTACGCCCACTGGATAACGCTATCTTAACGTTACGCACACTGGATAACGCTATCTTAACGTTACGCACACTGGATAACGCTATCTTAGCGTTATGCGATGAACGCAAGCACCAGGGTTAAATCTACATATAATACAAGAAATAAAGAATACAAGATAATGAAACCACATTAATAGGATACAAACACTTTCGTTAACACAACATTCAATATCCCACATTCTGCGTTCGAGGTTAGATTTCATACCAGATCTTTTTCTTTTATGACAGGTTGACTATAGTAATTTGATGCAAGACAATTATTCGTAGGGGCTATTCTAACAAGTTATGATACATTGTTACACTCAGACGTGACATGACCCAGTGTAACATCTTACAATGTAGGGCAGCAGCGGTGGTGGCTAGAGAGCAGGAAACCTACATTACCTTTGCTGGACTGTGACCGCTGAAAGAATCGGCTGCTAGACTGTCGTCTAGACCATTAATCTGAAGGGGACAGCCAGGCGGGAGCAGCCAGCCAAGCCTTGACCCGCCGCCTTCGTTACAATAGGTCGGAATGACCACAATTGCCCTTGATTGGTCAAAAGACAGATTGTCACGCCCTCATCCCGACGTGACTGGCTGGAGGAGGCCTAAGGTCCGGCCCTCATACCGTCTAACGGCCCAGCCCAGCATCTCTGATGACACAACCAGGATGGCTGGGTGACCTTTCCCAGGCATGACCTGGTGGTTGACCCCGGGTCACTTGACCATGGGACCTGAAGAATAATTAGCGGTCGATTGCGACATGCACGGCTAATCTTGTCCACCTGACTTGAGGTGTGTGAGATCACAGGTACACGTGGGACCGGTCCAGGAATCTCCCGGGACATCCCAGGTCACCACGTGACTTACCTAAGCTACAGATTCTCTATCATAAACACAACGAACACGCACGTTCGTAACACCCCCGTCATTAAAGGAGAAAATTCCAGGAAATGGAATTTTCTTAAGAGCGGGATACACAATCTGTTGACACATTAGATGTGCCGACAATAATATAAACCTCTAAACTGTACTTTTGAAGGAACAAGATCCACCAAGCTAACTTCTGACTCCTATCCCGGAACTTATTAACTTTTTGTAAGGTGGATGGTAGTCAGGACTCACACTAAGATGATTGCCTGAAGGACCCAGATACACAGGTGTTATAATGTAAATAACAAAGACAAAAGATCCTTCTCCATTGTAGGGCAATCTGTTTGGGCTTAACCTTCTTACCAAAGCTAACAGGGCGATCAACCCTCTCTCCATCCTCCTGCAAGAGGACCTCACCAGCGTCTACATTGTTGGTATCTATAGGTAATCTGTTCAAAGCCTGCAAAGTAAAACAGTTAAAAAGTATGGCACTTAACTGACGAGAGGCTGTCTCACACTGCTCTTTCCACATACATCTGACATCATCTTTCAATAGATTTATGGGGGGCTGCAGCTGTGGAAAAGGCAGTAATGAACATTATGTAATACCCAGCCATAATCAGGAAACACTTCAGCTCCTTTCTAGTTCGGGGATCACATCTACGGGCTACAACTTGGACCTTTACGGTCGGTGGATGGAGGGGACTGGCAGTCCTTATCACCATGTTGACTTGGTGGTGTTTGATGCAGAACCGAAAGGTCCTGTTGGACTCGGGTATAAGGATTACAAGCGAGCTCCGCAGCAACTGAATCGACTCCATCATGCTGTACTCCAGCATGTATTCCAGCTCCTCCTGAAGGATAGTGCCTTGCTATGGACTTATCATGGAAGGAACCTGTTCAATAGGCCGGGCATCTTCCATGTATACGCCAGAGTTCAAGGAAACCCATCTAGGTGGGCTTTGGCAAACCTCTGGGTGTGTCAACAGCAGGGCAGACCTCTCCACCCGTCGCTTCTCAGTCAAGTGCGAAAGCTTCTCCTCCGTCCTGTCCACACCTCCGTCAGGTCCCCAGGTATCCGCAACTAGATCGTCCTCTTCTTCACACGCAGCTCCCGCTGGAAGGTGAATCTTGCAAGCCAGACCATTCCGCTTGAAAAGGATAGAATCACTATTAACACATCGTATGAATACCGGTTGAGGTAATAGAGGCAACACCTCATCACCCATCTCAAAGCTCTTCAATCGAGACTGTCTGTCATGCCATCTTATCATCGGTTCCTGGGTTTCTTTTTAATGGGCATGAGACAAATCATCAACCTCACCCACTGACTCTTGTGCGGACTTGAAATTAACACAGGAGGTATCACACTGCTTTTCCTCACTAGTTTCGTCCTTAGAATGTATCTTCAATGTCTGTCTCAAAAGAGTCTACACCAACAAAGTGGGCATCAGACAACTTCACTTCACCGTCTTCACTCTCAAAGAGTGTACTTAGTCCCTCCATCTCAACTGAGTCTACACCAGCAAAGTGGGCATCACATAGCTCCACTTTACCATCTTCACTCTCAGTGCTTACACAGTCCCCTCTGTCTCAACAGAGTCCAGACCAGCACAGAGGGCATCACACATCTTCCTCTCACTGGTCTCGCTCTCAGAGAGGGCACATGCAGTCTCTCTATTTCAACGGCTATGCCCTCAGGCACACAGCCTGCCATGCCAGCTGCCATGGACTTGGCATATTCATACTCGGGGACTGTCTCTGGCACCTCTGCCTCATGCTGCACTGTCTCCATGGACTCCACCGGTCCCGTAGGAAACACCGGCACTTGGTTCATCTTTCCATCCACTAGGTCATTGCCTAACACAAAGTCCACTCCTGAGACAGACAACCTATCTACAACCCCCACAAGCGCATGGCCCCAGAAGAGATTGTTTCCACCCGCACATTGACCATTGGAGCTTCCTTGAGCCTTTACAGCCCATCTAACAAGACTAGGTCTCCAGACTCTCCTCACGGCACCAAGCCATCCAGCATCAGGGACTGCAGCACACCAGAATCCCATTATAGGTGACTTTTCGTTGCACCCCACATCTGCTAACATAGCCCTTAGACAGGAATGCGTTGTAGTTCCCACAAAACAGATCCTTAACTACAGACTGATTACCACTTTCACAGCCCCCCACTTTCCTCAGAGCAGGGTTAGCCTCACTTACATGACTGGGTGGCCCTAAAGTTGAGAAGAGACTCACCGGCCTACCATTGGTAGCATTTCTGGATTCCTTCACCAGTTCCCATTACTTCCAAACCTTGCCATAATCAAAACATGCCTTAACCCACTGACTCTTAGGAGTCTCCGGCAAGGAAGTAGATTCATGTGGGGTTACATTATTAATGGGTTTTCCACTGCCATTGAAGCCCTTCGAAAGTCTTTCCGTACTAAGTTTGTGAGTCAGCATGTACTCATCCGCTAGTACCCCAACCTTGTCAACAGACTTCACTTTTCGGTCAATCTCTTCTTGGGGTACACTTTTCTTACATTTTTCAAGTATTATCAATTCTCTAAGTTCCGCAACCTCACAAACATGTTCAGAGAGTAGCTACTGCATGCATGAATTGCCCTTTTCATGAAAGTACTCTACATAGGTCTGATTAGGACTCTCACTCATAGCACTAAATTTATGTCTATACTTCTGGAGATAACTCATAAGCTTTCAGCACAACATCCTTCATGACCTCACAATCAGCACACTGGTCACTAGACAATGCGGTGTATGCAGTCTGAGCCTTACCTACAAGGACAGATTGTAGCAAAATCGACATAGATGACTTTGGCCAAGAAAGTTGATTTGCAACATTTTCGAATGTACGAAAAAATCTAGTGATGCTTTCATAGACAATTGGCACAAAGCTTGAGTGTCTCATGAAATCAAATACTGGTATTTACTATGGCATGCCCTGTCATATTTTCTCCTTTTCCAAAGTTAATCTCATCTGCTCAGTCAGCTAAAATCAAAGCACAAGCACAGAGGGAGCAAACTGAGCAGATGAGATTAACTAGAGATAGCTAAAATCAAAGCACAAGCACAGAGGGAGCAATCTCTAGTTGAAGTCGCAAGCATTCAGAATTGACATTAATATCACTAGAGATATGGGGAGGGATCAAGGCTTCGGCGGATCTCGATGATGGGACGATGTCGTCAACACTGGTTTCAACATCAGGTGCAGCACCTACAATCTGCTTGCCAACTAATTTATTTATTAATGAAGTTTCCAGTTCTACTTTATGACAATTCCGGTTGTACGCTGCTCCTAACATATCTGCAACGAGCCTTAACTCATAAGCTGTTAAAGATGTAATGTCAATGAGAGAGGGCTCAGATCGACATAAACATTCAACGTCAGCATCACCGGTCACCGGCATGATTAGTGAGTCAAGGAAAGAGACTCCGTTAAGGCAAGAAAAATCCTGGGGCAAGGTCACCATTTATTATGTTAGGAATCCTATCCTAACAGGGTCGTCAATTTATTTGTTACATACACTGGACAGTGTTATGGGATGAAAACAAACACCAGGGTTAAATCTACATATAATGCAAGAAATAAGAGGACAAGATAACAGAATCACATTAATTGGGTACAAACTCTTTCGTTAACACTTAACATTCAGTATCCCACATTCTACTTTCCAGGTAAGATTTCAAACCAGATCTCTTTCCTTTATGACAAGTTGGCCATTGAAACATGATACACGACACTTATTCATTGGGTAATTCTATGACAAGTTATGATACATTGTTACACTCAGACCTGACATGACACAGTATAACATCTTACAATCTAGGGCAGTGGTGGCTATGGGATTCGTGACAAGGGAAGCCTGCATTACCTTTGCTGGGCTGTGACTGCTGAGGAAATCGGCAGCTAGACTGTCATCTAGGTCTTTTATATGAAGGGACAGCTTGGCAGGAGCAGCCAGCCACGCCTTGACCCGTCACCTTTGGCTACGATAGGTAGGAATGACCACAATTACTCTTGATTGGTCAAAAGACTGATTGTGTGGCCTCATCCTAATGTGATTGGCTGGAGGAGGCCTAAGGTCCGGCCCTCATACTGTCTAACAGCCCAGCCCTGCATCTCTGATGACACAACCAGGATGGGTGGGCGACCTTCCTCAGGCATGATCTCATGGTTGACCCCAGGTCACTTCACAGTGGGACCTGAAGAATGAATAGCGGCCAATTGCGACATGCACCGCTGATCTTGGCCACCTGACTTGAGGTGTATGAGATCACAGGTACACATGGAACTGGTTGAGGAATCTTTTGGGACCTCCCAGGTCACCACCTGGCTTACCTGAGCATTACAGATTCTCTATCATAGACACAATGAACACACAGGTTCATAACACTGGCCATTGTCAATACACATTGGTCCTGAGGTAATCACTGGCCACTGTCAAAACACAGGTCATGAAGTAATCACTGACCACTGTCAAAACACCCGTCATGAGGTAATCACTTACCACTGTCAGAACACAAGTCCTGAGGTAATCACCGAGTCATTTTCTCTCTTCAGTCATCCTCTCCATATGTCCTAACCAATACTTCACATATTGTTTAATTTTATAATTATACTTAGGTTATTACCACTGCTCTCATTTATGGTGTCATTCTTCAAGATGATCAACCCACCTCACAAATAACACTGTCCTGAAGCATTTAGTTTCCAGCACATAAACTCTTTGCCAGTCTTTTGTGTTTAGGTTTCCCAGTTTGCACCCACACAGAACTGTCAGGACTACATCATTTTCATGCATATCAATATTTACCCTCGCAAACAGCAACCTTTATTTTCACACACTCTTCAAGGCACCCAGGTCTTTTGAACTCTTGTCCATCCTATGATCTACTTCAGCTCCCATAGACTAGTTCCATCCACTGCCAAGTCTACTCCTAGAATGATCTATAACACTCCACTTCCTATAGTTTCTCTCCTTTCAAACTCTCATTCAGACCAGCTTGTCTCTTCACTCTCCCTGCTAAACTTGACAAACTGTGAAGGAAATTGGTTTTAGGAACTGGGTACACACTTGTGAGAAGGGGGAAGGGGAAGACAAAAGGGTTTGTGTAAGTGTGAAAAGTCTATATCTTTGTTAAATAAAAGATGGCTAATTAGTTTCAAATGCAACATACTTCATTCACTACAGCTTTAAGTAGCACTTAGCCATTGTAAAAAAAAAAATGTCAGTCAGGATTTGGGTACATGTTGTTTATCTCTGTTTCCATCCCCGCATATTGCCTTTCATTTATATACATTAACTCTTACGTTTCACACAGTCTTCCATACTTTGATACCAGCTATTGCATCTTTTCTCTTGAGTCTGTTCCTGGAGTAGTGTTATCCAGAAATAGCAGCTGACATATCTCGGGCACCCCCTAACCCCATCATACTGTAGAATTGCTCCCCTCTTCAGGATCATCATATTTACTTTCCTCACCACCTTAGCCACAAACAGATAAGGAGCCATAGTGACATGTCACACCTTTGATGCAGGCTTTCACCTAGAATCACTCTTTCCCTTCTAACTCACTCTCTTGATAACATCTCCATACTGCTTGTAGTAGCTCTTCACCCACACCTTCCACCAAACATCTCTGTCAGCCTTAGCTAAGGTTTCTCCAGGTTCTTACAGTGCCATATACCAATCCTTCTCTTTTTCTAAGAAATCCCCTGAAATTCTTACCAAAGACCTAGTCCACACATCCTTTTCATTCATAAGCCCACATTGCTCCTTACCAGTATGCTCTGTACTTGCTACCTCCCTTTCAGTCACAATTCTTCCATTCGACTTAATTGTTACACTTAACTGAATTATACCTCTTTAGTTTGAACATTTACTTTTGCCTCTTATGTACTTGTACTGAAACTGAGTTTTAGTTTGTACAATATATCAATGTGAACATCAAACGTTAGAGTTTGCATTATATCACCACCATTTTTTTAAGCTGTGGCACCATGGTCAGTGCACATAAAATGTGAAAGATGGGAATAACCGAAAAAACTGGGAAATGAATACAACTTTAACAAATAGATCACAATTTATAGCTGTAAACCATGTCATCTCCAGTGCCTCCACAGTAAAAAGCTCAGTCCCCCAAGGAACTATACTTGCACCCTCTTGCTCATTCTTATATCTGACTTTGATGCAAACACAAGCCACAGTTTCATATCATCCTTTGCTGGTGTTGCAAGATTAAGTATGCATATCACATCAATAGAAGATTCTAAAAGGTCACAAAAAGACATAAATGAAGCCTCTAACTAGGCAACTGAGAACTAATTTAAACTATTCTGGTATGGGGAATATGCAGAAATAAAAAAATTCTGGACAGACAAAAATATCATAAACTAGTTGACTAATGTGAAAGACCTTGGAGTAATAATGTCTGAAGACCTAACCTTCAGCAAACACAAACAAAACAATTGTTGCCTTATGCAGAAGGATGGCAGGCTGGATCCTGCAGACCTTCAAGACAAGGGAAGAAAAACCAGTGATGATATTATTCAAAGCATTAATTCTTTCACAAATTGAATACTGTTGCATTCAAACTGCACCCTACAAGACAGGCAAAATTGTAGATTTAGAAAGTGTTTGAGATCTTTTACAGCCCCTATTGATGTGGTAAAGGAACTGAATTACTGGGAATGATTGAAATCCCTGAGGCTTTACTCCCTGGAATGCAGACGGGAGATGTATATCATCATCTACTCCTGGAAAAGCCCAGAATGTATGGTTCCTAACTGACATTTGAAAAAACATCTTACCTGGCACAACAGGCATTGAAGATTTTGTAGAATACTACTTTTAGAATCCAAAGGTGGGATATGCACAATAATAGAGAACACATTGAACATCAGGGGCCCAAGACTCTTTAACACCTTGTTTGCTAACATCAGAAAAAGCATGGGATGCACAGCAGAGAAGTTTTAGAGTGCATTGGACAAGTACCTACAAAGTGCACCTGACCAACCAGAGTGTAGGAGTTATGTGGGCCTGTGGACTGTGGCTTCCAGCAGCTTGCTCAATTAATTGCCCAGTCCAGTAGCTTGGGCCCAACCTGGGCTCTGGTGCTGAAGACCCCCGAAGACTTTACCAGATACTTATTTTCTTTACACAGTTATCTAATATATGAACTAATGGTTAGCTATATATTCAGTAGAAATTTAGGGAAAAACTTTAGCCAGCACTTGGAGTCACATAGCTCATATTCATTATCTTTGTCTTTCAGTAAAATGTATTTTTAAGTATTTTTCTACACAATTTCCTTTAACAGGTTCATGACTAATTCATACACATAGAGTACAATATTCACAGAGAACAATATTAAGAAAAATAATATAACAATTATGGGTAGTACAGTTTAGACTACTTCCAGTTCAAGAATACAAATGTTCCTCTCACAGTTCAGAATGTACATTTTACTTTGTGAATGATACTGTAAATTGTATTTTTTATATATTTTCTTCACCATTCTTTCTTAGAGGTTCATGACTAATTCATGCACTGAAAATAAGTTACATATTAAGAAAAATAATGGAAATATGGGTGTTGCAGCAGAACATTTGCAATTTGGTAGGAGAGCTGATTTAGTGGTTGTATTTTGGTTAGAAACACTCACTGTTTTTCAGTGATTGATACAGAATTTTTGTTCATACTTGATTGCCGTTTCTTGCATTAGTAAGTAACATAAGGAATAGACAAAGAAAGGCCATATTTTAAGACATCCATTGTCTAGCTGTCATGTGTAATGCACCAAAACCACCTCTACCACTCCACAACCAGGCCACACAGACATTTCCATAGTTTCCACTGACCACTTCTCATGTCCTGGTTCAGTCCATTGATAGCACCTCGACCCCTGTGTACCACATTATTCCAATTCACTCTATCCTGTGCATGCCTTTCACCCTCCCACCCTCCCACCAGTCACTCAAAATCCTTTTAACTCCATCCAACCATCTCCAATTTGGTCTCCTCCAGTTTGGTCTCATTGCCCCTTCCACTTCTGACACATATAACAACTCTGTTAACCTCTCCTTATTCACTCTGTCCATATGTCCAAAACCATTTTAGCACACCCTCTTCGATTCTTTTATCCACACTTCTTTTTTATCACCACATCTCTCTTGTACCCTTTCATTAATTACATGACCAAACCATACCACCGTACTTATTGTCCTCAAACTTTTCATTTATAAC
Organism: Panulirus ornatus; assembly: GCF_036320965.1. Taxonomy (NCBI): domain Eukaryota; kingdom Metazoa; phylum Arthropoda; class Malacostraca; order Decapoda; family Palinuridae; genus Panulirus; species Panulirus ornatus. The sequence goes on from NC_092274.1 coordinate 9,958,224, forward strand.
TCCTCCACCCTCTTCTACATGCCATTCCTTACATCCATATAACATTGTTTCAACTGCCATACTTTCTAACAAGTATATTTTTGCCCTTTCTCCATAAATTAGTCAATGCTTCTAGAACCTTTACCCCCTCAGCCACCCTATGACTCACTTCTGCTTCCATAGTTCCATTTGTCACCATATTAGCACCCAGATATCTAAAATATTTCACTTGCTCCAAATTTTCTCCATTCAAACTCACACCCCCAAATAACCTGTCGTTTTACCTTGCTAAACCCAATAAACTTGCTTTTATTCACATATACCCTCAACTTCCTCATTTCATTCACTCTTCCAAATTCTATTACCATCTGCAATTTCTCAAAATAATCTGCCACCTCTATTGTGTCATTAGCAAACGACACCTAACTCACTTTCCATGCCCCATCATCTCCAACAGACATGCTTACTCACCTGTCTCTCCAAGATTCTTGCATTTACCTCCCTCACCACCCTATCCATAAACAAAGCAAACAGCCATAGTGATGTCATATATGCCTCATTCTACAATTCTTCCACACTGGGCAATTTTAGCATGGTTACAATCCATAGCTTAAGGAAAGCAAGTGCTGTGTGTGCCATTCTTTGGATCATTAGTCTTGTCAACATCGTGATAAGGCATCGACTCCTGGCATTCATGTAAAATTTTCAATATTCACAGTGTTTGGACCTTCATTGTAAATGGGGCACTTCTCTTAAATTGTATTATTCCTACTTTCTTTATATCTTATATAAATATATTTATTATTTTTATTTATTTTGCTTTGTCACTGTCTCCCGCGTTTGCGAGGTAGCGCAAGGAAACAGACGAAAGAAATGGCCCAACCCACCCCATACACAATGTATACACACACACGTCCACACACGCAAATATACATACCTATACATCTCAATGTACACATATATAAACGTACACAGACACATACATATATACCCATGCACACAATTCACACTGTCTGCCCCCATTCACTCCCATCGCCACCTCGCCACACATGGAATACCTTCCCCATCCCCCCTCGTGTGTGCAAGGTAGCACTAGGAAAAGACAACAAAGGCCCCATTCGTTCACACAGTCTCTAGCTGCCACGCAATAATGCCCGAAACCACAGCTCCCTTTCCACATCCAGGCCCCACACAACTTTCCATGGTTTACCCCAGACGCTTCACATGCCCTGATTCAATCCACTGACAGCACGTCAACCCCAGTATACCACATCTATCCAATTCACTCTATTCCTTGCCCTCCTTTCACCCTCCTGCATGTTCAGGCCCCGATCACACAAAATCTTTTTCACTCCATCTTTCCACCTCCAATTTGGTCTCCCACTTCTCCTCGTTCCCTCCACCTCCGACACATATATCCTCTTGGTCAATCTCTCCTCACTCATTCTCTCCATGTGCCCAAACCATTTCAAAACACCCTCTTCTGCTCTCTCGACCACGCTCTTTTTATTTCCACACATCTCTCTTACCCTTACGTTACTTACTCGATCAAACCACCTCACACCACACATTGTCCTCAAACATCTCATTTCCAGCACATCCATCCTCCTGCGCACATCTCTATCCATAGCCCACGCCTCGCAACCATACAGCATTGTTGGAACCACTATTCCCTCAAACATACCCATTTTTGCTTTCCGAGATAATGTTCTCGACTTCCACACATTTTTCAAGGCTCCCAAAATATTCGCCCCCTCCCCCACCCTATGATCCACTTCCGCTTCCATGGTTCCATCCGCTGACAGATCCACTCCCAGATATCTAAAACACTTCACTTCCTCCAGTTTTTCTCCATTCAAACTCACCTCCCAATTGACTTGACCCTCACCCCTACTGTACCTAATAACCTTGCTCTTATTCACATTTACTCTCAACTTTCTTCTTCCACACACTTTATCCCCTGGGGATAGGGGATGAAGAATACTTCCCACGTATTCCCTGCGTGTCGTAGAAGGCAACTAAAAGGGGAGGGAGCGGGGGGCTGGAAATCCTCCCCTCTCGTTTTTTTTTTAAATTTTCCAAAAGAAGGAACAGAGGGGGCCAGGTGAGGATATTCCAAAAAAGGCCCAGTCCTCTGTTCTTAGCGCTACCTCGCTAACGCGGGAAATGGCGAATAGTTAAAAAAAAAATATATATATATATATATATATATATATATATATATATATATATTTATATTTATTTATTATACTTTGTCGCTGTCTCCCGCGTTTGCGAGGTAGCGCAAGGAAACAGACGAAAGAAATGGCCCAACCCCGCCCCATACACATGTATATACATACGTCCACACACGCAAATATACATACCTACACAGCTTTCCATGGTTTATCCCAGACGCTTCACATGCCTTGATTCAATCCACTGACAGCACGTCAACCCCGGTATACCACATCGCTCCAATTCACTCTATTCCTTGCCCTCCTTTCACCCTCCTGCATGTTCAGGCCCCGATCACACAAAATCTTTTTCACTCCATCTTTCCACCTCCAATTTGGTCTCCCTCTTCTCCTCGTTCCCTCCACCTCCGACACATATATCCTCTTGGTCAATCTTTCCTCACTCATTCTCTCCATGTGTCCAAACCACTTCAAAACACCCTTTTCTGCTCTCTCAACCACGCTCTTTTTATTTCCACACATCTCTCTTACCCTTACGTTACTCACTCGATCAAACCACCTCACACCACACATTGTCCTCAAACATCTCATTTCCAGCACCTCCATCCTCCTGCGCACAACTCTATCCATAGCCCACGCCTCGCAACCATACAACATTGTTGGAACCACTATTCCTTCAAACATACTCTTCTTTTCTGAAAACCCATACAAATCTTCACCTTAGTCTCCACAAGATAATGATCAGACATCCCTCCAGTTGCACCTCTCAGCACATTAACATCCAAAAGTCTCTCTTTCGCGCACCTGTCAATTAACACGTAATCCAATAACTTACATACTTATATATATATATATATATATATATATATATATCATAGGGTGGGGGAGGGGGCGAAAATTCTGGGGGCCTTGAAGAATGTGTGGAAGTCGAGAACATTATCTCGGAAAGCAAAAATGGGTATGTATGAAGGAATAGTGGTTCCAACAATGTTGTATGGTTGCGAGGCGTGGGCTATGGATAGAGTTGTGCGCAGGAGGATGGAGGTGCTGGAAATGAGATGTTTGAGGACAATGTGTGGTGTGAGGTGGTTTGATCGAGTGAGTAACGTAAGGGTAAGAGAGATGTGTGGAAATAAAAAGAGCGTGGTTGAGAGAGCAGAAGAGGGTGTTTTGAAGTGGTTTGGGCACATGGAGAGGATGAGTGAGGAAAGATTGACCAAGAGGATATATGTGTCGGAGGTGGAGGGAACAAGGAGAAGAGGGAGACCAAATTGGAGGTGGAAAGATGGAGTGAAAAAGATTTTGTGTGATCGGGGCCTGAACATGCAGGAGGGTGAAAGGAGGGCAAGGAATAGAGTGAATTGGAGCGATGTGGTATACCGGGGTTGACGTGCTGTCAGTGGATTGAATCAAGGCATGTGAAGCGTCTGGGGTAAGCCATGGAAAGCTGTGTAGGTATGTATATTTGCGTGTGTGGACGTATGTATATACATGTGTATGGGGGGGGTTGGGCCATTTCTTTCGTCTGTTTCCTTGCGCTACCTCGCAAACGCGGGAGACAACGACAAAGTATAATAAATAAAATAAATATATATATATATATATATATATATATATATATATATATATATATATATATATATATATATATATATATATAGTTCAAGAGTAAATAAGGTCTTTTCATTATTAAAATGCCTTGTATATAAAATGATATTGATTAGTATAAGGAAATGGTCCTTCAAAGGGATGAAAACACATTTGTCTATAATGAAACTTTTGCAAAAATAGGTTTCACTGGAATAGAAATGTCAGTTATTGACTACTTCCAATGATAATAATTGAAAATGTAACACTTCTTTTGTTTTTGATTGATACTTATTTGTGTCGTTGTCTATACGACATTTGACTAAACCATTTCAAAACACCCTCTTCTGCTCTCTCAACCATACTCTTTTTATTACCACACATCTCTCATACCCTTTCATTACTTACTCGATCAAACCACCTCACACCACATATTGTCCTCAAACATCTCATTTCCAGCACATCCACCCTCCTTCGCACAACTCTATCTATAGCCCATGCGTCGCAACTGTATAACATTGTTGGAACCACTATTCCTTCAGACTTACCCATTTTTGCTTTCCGAGATAATGTTCTCGCCTTCCACACATTTTTCAACACTCCTAGAACTTTTGCCCCCTCCCCCACCCTGTGACTCACTTCCGCTTCCATGGTTCCATCCACTGCCAAATCCACTCCCAGATATCTAAAACACTTCACTTCCTCCGTTTTTCTCCAGTTTTTCTCCATTCAAACTTACCTCTCAAGTGACTTGTCTCTCAACCCTACTGTCCCTAATAACCTTGCTCTTATCCACATTTACTCTCAGCTTTCTTCTTTCACTCACTTTACCAAACTCAGTCACCAGCTTCTGCAGTTTCTCACCCGAATCAGCCACCAGCGATGTATCATCAGCAAACAACAACTGACTCACTTCCTAAGCCCTCTCATCCACAACAGACTGCATACTTGCCCCTCTTTCCAAAACTCTTGCATTCACCTCCCTAACAACCCCATCCATAAACAAATTAAACAACCATGGAGACATCACGCACCCCTGCCGCAAATCGACATTCACTGAGAACCAATCACTTTCCTCTCTTCCTACTTGTACACATGCCTTGCATCCTTGATAAAAACTTTTCACTGCTTCTAGCAACTTACCTCCCACACTATATAATCTTCATACCTTCCACAAAGCATCTCTATCAACTCTGTCATATGCCTTCTCCAGATCCATAAATGCTACATACAAATCCATTTGTTTTCTAAGTATTTCTCACATACATTCTTCAAAGCAAACACCTGATCCACACTTCCTCTACCACTTCTGAAACTACACTGCTCTTCCCTAATCTGATGCTCTGTACATGCCTTCACCCTCTCAATCAATACCCTCCTATATGATTTCCCTGGAATACTCAACAAACTTATACGTCTGTAATTTGAGCACTCACCTTTGCCTTTGTACAATGGCTCTATGCATGCATTCTGCCAATCCTCAGGCACCTCACCATGAGCCATACATACATTAAATATCCTTAACAACCAGTCAACAACACAGTCACCCCCTTTTTTAATAAATTCCACTGCAATACCATCCAAACCCGCCGCCTTGCCAGCTTTCATCGTCCGCACAGCTTTCACTACCTCTTCTCTGTTTACCAAATCATTCTCCTTAAGCCTCTCACTTCACACACCACCTTGACCAAAACACCCTATATCTGCCACTCTTTCATCTAACACATTCGACAAACCTTCAAAATACTCACTCCATCTCCTTTTCACATCACCCCTACTTGTTATTACCTCCCCATTAACCCCCTTCACCGATGTTTCCATTTGTTCTCTTGTCTTACGCACTTTACCTCCTTCCAAAATATCTTTTTATTCTCCCTAAAATTTAATGATACTCTCTCACCTTAACTCTCATTTGCCCTCTTTTTCACCTCTTGCACCTTTCTCTTGACCTCCTGCCTCTTTCTTTTTTTACATCTCCCAGTCATTTGCACTGTTTCTCTGCAAAAGTCTTCCAAATGCCTCTCTCTTCCCTTTCACTAATAATCGTGCTTCTTCATCCCACCACTCACTACCCTTTCTATGAGTTTGTTTTCATTATATTGAACAAATAATTCATTGTTCAGTTTGTCCGTACATTTTAAGCTGAGTGCTGATTTGTTTTTATTCAATCAACCTCCTGCATATTTCCTTGACATAATTTTGTTTATATTTCCTTCCTTAAACAATTCAATCTCTTGTTTTCTTGTTTCTCCCCTATCCCCGGGGATAGGGGAGAAAGAATACTTCCCACGTATTCCCTGCATGTCGTAGAAGGTGACTAAAAGGGAAGGGAGCGGGGGGCTGGAAATCCTCCCTTCTCTTTTTTTTTTTCTTTTTCTCCAAAGGAAGGAACGGAGAAGGGGGCCAGGTGAGGATATTCCCTCAAAGGTCCAGTCCTCTGTTCTTAACGCTACCTCGCTGTCACAGGAAATGGTGAATAGTATGAAAAAAAAAAATATATGAATACAAACTTTGGATTTCTTTCCATATTTTGTATAACTTTCTTTATATAACTTTTTTTATATCTGCTATTTCATTATTTCAACATTTTTGTTTCATTACTTCTTCATTTGTTCTGTATTTTGTCTTTGAATTCATTTATACATGTTATTTTATCACTTTACATTTCTATTTTTCTGTATCCTTCAGTTCTTCCACATTTGTTCATTTTACATTTTATGCTTTTCTTTGATATCTGCTCAACAAATATTCTGCTCAGCATCTCACAGTGTATTTTGGTAATTGTTTCTAAAGATCTCATTCCAATTTGCATTTAGACTCCATTCATTGATCATCTTCTGTGTAATTTGTTGTGGTAAAATCTTATGTCATTCTTCCCACTGTTGTCCTTTGTTGCTGTATCATGTTCACAGTTATTTGTCTCCATTTTTGATGATTGTATTATTATTTTCTGTATCTGAAAACTGTGTTATCATTTTTAGAGATTAATATCTATTGCATTCCTTCCTTTTGTCAGTTTGGTCTACCTACGCAAGGTTGGATGATTCACATAAATTGAGAATCTTTGGGCCTGTTTTCTTTCATCTGTTGACCCATGTGTCTTTCCTTTGTCAATGTATCTACATCCATAATCAACTATTGCCTATTATTCAATAGAACAGAAGTTAAAGTTTCCAGCCCATATTATTGTACGATCAGGTTTCTCCAATCCCTTTAGTATTTCTTCAAATCTTGTTGAAATTACTTGAAAGTCATTTGGTTTTAGTTCTTGAAATCTTTATGACACTGGGTTTATTGTTTATGGCTGGGATGGTTACTATTATAAATTCACAATTCTTGTAACTCTGCAATCTGGTTTCATTTTAGCATAGTGTGGACATATATTGCTACCTCCTTGTCTGAATTTGATTCTGTCTGCTGTTAATGTTTCCATGCATTCCAAGTTTCCATCATCTTTCTTTTTTTCATAAAGCCAAATTTGATTAGGATTGTTCAGTTACCCTTTGATATAATTCACTTTGATTCTAGAATTCCTACATATTAGACTTCATATATTTATGTACATTGTCTTTCAAGGATTCTTAGTTTTTTATTAATAATCTGTTGATTTTTGGTGGGTGTCTTCCCTCATTCCTCATATGTAGTTAGTTCATTTCAGTTTTTAAGTGTTCCTTATCTCAGTTAAATGTATTTTCACTCTAGTTCAATTCCAGTTTTGGTTTTCTAATTAAAAAAAGTCCACTGGTTTGATGGGTTTCTGTAGTCGTCATGATGTGGGCAATAATTGTTCAGTCTCTTATTCCACCTCATTCTGTTTTGATTTGTTGTAAGTGTTTGTGTTCCTGCTTATATTAGTTCATGCAGTAATACCATTCTTCTTTTTTGGACAGTGCTGGTATGTTCATATCTTCTATAATCATATTTTGGCCTCTCCTGATTTTGTTTTTACATGGCATCTCTGTTGATTTTGATATACAGTATCTCCATATCTTTTCTAGACTGTGCTTCAGTATTTCCTTCTGTGGTTTCTGGAGAGAAAGAATAAACAATAGAATAAGTAAGGAGAAAAAAGAACAGATGAAGTTGACAATGAGGAGAAAGGATAAGGAGGTGGTGATAAAGAGAGACTTTGAAGAAGAGTACATTTTGAAAGATGCTGAATGTGTTAGGGAGGAGGGTATGGTGTATTTTGGTCTGAGATGACATACAATATAAGAGACTCATGGTGAATGGAATGGAGAAAAAATTTTGGAAAGTGACTTTATACGTGTCATTTAAAGATATGTAGAATGCATATGTCAGGGTTAAAAGAGATCCCTTGTGGATGATGCTACAGATGTATGAGGTATTTGAAAATTACTAATTGCAATGAATTCTTATTGGGAGAATAAGGATATGTGCAAGTAGCAAGGAAGGAAGGTGACTAGGTACCTGTGAGTGGATGAGGGAGCAGATGGAACCATTAGTTCTGAAGTGAGTCACAGTTTAGAAAAACGTAGTTAAGGAGTGCATAGAAGGAAAGGTCTTTATCTGTAAGAGCAAAGACATGGAAGTTTGAAGGTGAAGAGTCTCGATAGTGTTGAATGGATGTGAATTGTGGATTTTCAGTGCAAAGGAAAGGAAGAAGGTGGATGTGATGGAAAATAAATGCCTGGAAATGATATGTAGGGTGAACTGGGATAGTTTTGTAAGAATTGAGTGTCATAGAGGTGTGGTAGGAAGCATAGTCTGATTAAGAGGGGCTGAATAAGGTGTACTAACATTTTCTGGGCATGTGAAAGAGTTGAGCGGAAAGAGACATAGAAAGATGAATATGTCAGCAAAGAGGTTGAAGGATGGTTAAAGGAGGGTTTTTTGGGTGACATCAGGGCATGAACATTCAGGAGGGTGACAGGCACACATTAGATAAAAAGAATTGGAATAAGACCTGAATGAAGTGGGAGCAGCAGATTTTAGTAGGCTCTTTAGGGAGTATATATGTGAGTTTTGATAGAAAATGCAGCTTATGTGGAGCAGTCCCATTCACCCATGTAAGTACCTTCCCAAATAGGTCTTAGAATCATCAAAAAATATTTAATGTAATGCTCAGAGTATACGAAATAAAGTCTCGGAGTTAGTGACAACAGCTTTAGGAGTAAATTATCACATGATTGCCATTTCCAAATCTTGGGTAGATATCAGCAATACAGATTTCCTTGCCAAATGCTCAGTTTTAGGGTATGCTCTGTTTAATAGGGATAGGAGAAATGAAGAAGGTGGTGGTGTCTCATTCTTTGTTTAAGCTCATTTTGATCCCATTGTCAAAAATATTGTAGCCTTTGAGAATAACAACTTCATTTTTGTAAACTTTAAAAAAAACTATGTACTTAAGAAAATAACCATAGAACTAGTTTATAGGCCATCCCTCACAGACACCAGAGGTAGATGAAAGATTTTATGATCATGTAGTGGAAATTTGCAATGAGTAAGATTCTGTCACCGTAGAAGATAATATCATACCAGTAACTAAATGAGGAGAATCCCTCTCCAGTATTTATGGATGTGGTCCCTTAATCTAATTAGTTGAAAAACTTACGATGAGAATTTATTTGATTTCGTTCTGACTTAAAGGAGGGCTCATAGATAATGTTGAAGTTGGAGAAAATTTTGGCGCAAGTGATCACCAATGAAGCATTTTTGAGGTTGCTTTCAAACACTGCATGTAATGTTGGTCGTGTTGACCAACAGTCATGAAAAAATACCCAGTTTCAAATGTGCAAATTTTAATGATCTTCGCATTGATTTTGTTATGAATCCTCCTGCAGGGAAGGATCGTCAAGTACGCACATGGATAACACTATCTTAAAGTCATGGGATTAAGTCAAACACCAGCATTAAAACTGCTAATAATCCAAGAACTAAGGAGTACAAAATAACAGAAGCACATTAATCAGGCACAAATCATTTACGTTAACACTGAACATGATTTCAATATTCCGGATAAGATTTCAGACCAGATCTCTTTCCTATATGACGATTTGACTCTAGCAACATGATTCAAGATACACATATTTGTTGGACACTTCTATGACAAGTTACAATACTCTGTTACACTCGAAACTAAATGACAAGAGGCAGTTCAACACTGTAGAGTTTCATATAGTGCCACTTTTCACTGATTGTAGGCTACGGACTTGAGACAGAGGGGAAAAACCACTTACTTGGCTGGGCTATGGGGTAGAGAAGAATCATGGCTCAGCTGGTGTCAGAGGTTTTATTGCAGGGAGGAGCGAGCCAGGAGTGGCCTGCCCCGCCCTGCTGCCCTAGTCTCAGGTGGGATTGGTGAAGGGTGACCCCTAGTGCCACTCTTGATTGGCTAGAGGCCTAAGGTCCAGTTGTGATTGGAGGAGGGTGGCTCATAGTGCCACTCCTACTTGGCTGGAGGGTCTTAGGTCTGGCTGTGACTGGAGGAGGATGGCTCATAGTGCCACTCCTGGTTGGCTGGAGGGTCTTAGGTCCAGCCCACATCTTGCCTAAGGTCCAACCTCCTCTTGTCCTGATGGTAATGATGACATACAGAAAGCCATAACCCCTAGCTGACCTTCTATCTTGACCCTAGTTGTCTGGTGCCTCAGATGGGGGCAAAGACACACACACATATACGAACATGGGGGCACACACACACACACACATATTCGTTACACTCTTGACAGACAAACCTAGGATGATATATTTAATGAGAATGGCATGAACATAGATTGGAAAAGCTTCAGAAAAACTTTCAAAGCAGTAGAGGGAGCATATGTACCAATGCATAGTAGATGGTGTATTTCTAAAGCAAAACCAAGGTGGTGGAATGGTGAAATAAAAAAGTGCCTGTTGAAGAAGCTCAGAGAATCCAGTGACCGACATGATAAAGTGAATTATGTAAAACTGTGTAGAGAAAGTAAGAATTATACAACAAAGTAAATGTCAGCATGAATGTATATTGCTGAAAATAGCAAAAGAAGCCCAAAGGTGTTCTCCAGTTATATTAGAAGCAAAGGAGTCCTTATCCAGTCAATAGGTCCATTAATTATGGAAAATGGTGACTTGGTTCAAGGAAATGAAGCCATGGCAAAAATATTAAATAACTTTTTTGCTTCTGTATTTACTGTTGAAGGTGCAACCTATGTCTTGAATCCAGTTTCATCAACAAGAGATGGAACATTCTCCAACAAATTGACATAAAAGCCAAAGACATACTTTCAACAGTATATGGAATAAAAATAAGTAATATGGTAGGACCTGATAAGTTTTATCAAAAAACAATGAAAGAAGTAAAAAATGAGATAGTTAAGCCCTTAGCTGCCCTTTCAATAAGTCACTTTTACGGGAAAAATGCCAGATGAGTGGAATTTTGTCAATATAACACTGATTTTCAAAAAGGTAGTAAATCACTGGAAATTATCATCCTATTAGCATACTGTCTGTAGTGGGAAAACTTATGGCAGCCATTATTCAAGGTAGAATTGTAAGCCATTGAGAGGGCCACCACTTGATAAATGATTCTCAGCATGGTTTTTAATTCTTCATGTCTGACAAATCTGTTTGATTTATGATGTAATCAACATGTATGATGAAAGTAAAGTTGATGTTATCTATGTAGATTTTCAGAAAGCTTTCATCAAGGTTCACCATCAAAGATTACTTGCTAAAATTAAGTCACATGGCATTGATGGGGTTGTACTTCAGTAAAAAAGAAATTGTTGTACTTCAGTGGATAAAAATTGGTAAACTCTCCATGATTTATGGTCGTCTCAAAATAGACATAAAAAGTGAGGTGCAACAAGGATCAGCCTTGGGACCATTTGTGTTTCTTATATATATTAATGATATTGATGATGAGTTGCATTGCAAGGTATCAAAATTCAATGATGATACAAAGCTGGGAAATAGATCTACAGATGAAAGTCTACATCTTCAAACTGTCGTAGACAACCTGAGGAACTGGGCTCATAAGTGACAAATATCTTTTATTACCAGTAAGTGCAAAGTTTTATATAATGGTCGTAAAATCAGAAAGAAATAGAAAAAGGTGAGAACAAAGGACATAAGGGGAGTGGGGGAGGAATGGGATGTATTTAGGGAAGCATTGATGGCTTATGCAAAAGATGCTTGTGGCATGAGAAGCATGGGAGGTGGGCAGAGTGTAAAGGGCAGTGAGTGGTGGGATGAAGAAGTAAGATTGTTAGTGAAAGAGAGAGAGGCATTTGGATGATTTTTGCAGGGAAATAATGCAAATGACTGGGTGATGTATAAAAGAAAGAGCCAGGAGGTCAAGAGAAAGGTGCAAGAGGCAGAAAAGAGGGCAAATGAGAGTTGGGGTGAGAGAGTATCATTAAATTTTAGGGAGAATAAAAAGATGTTTTGGAAGGAGGTAAGAGGGTTAGGGAAAATGATTTGATAAACTGAGAAGAGGTAGTAAAAGCTTTGCGGAAGATGAAAGCCAGCAAGGTAGCGGGTTTGGATGGTATTGCATTGGAATTTATTAAAAAAGGGGGTGACTGCATTGTTGACTAGTTGGTAAGGTTATTTATTGTATGTATGACTCATGGTGAGGTGCCTAAGGACTGGCAGAATGCTTGGATAGTGCCATTTTACAAAAGCAAAGGGGATAAGAGTGAGTGCTTAAATTACAGAGGTATAAGTTTGTTGAGTATTCCTGGTAAATTATATGGGAGGGGATTGATTGAGAGGGTGAAGGCATGTACAGAGCATCAGATTGGGGAAGAGCAGTGTGGTTTCAGAAGTGGTAAAGGATGTGTGGATCAGGTGTTTGCTTTGGAAAATGTTTGTAAGAAATACTTAGAAAAGCAAATGGATTTGTATGTAGCATTTATGGATTTGGAGAAGGCATATGATAGAGTTGACAGTGATGCTCTGTGGAAGATATTAAGAATATATGATATGGGAGGCAAGTTGTTAGAAGCAGTGAAAAGTTTTTATCGAGGATGTAAAGCATATGTACGTGTAGGAAGAGAGGAAAGTGATTGGTTCTCAGTGAATGTTGCTTTGCGGCACGGGTGCGTGATGTCTCCATGGTTGTTTAATTTGTTTATGGATGGGGTTGTTAGGGAGGTGAATGCAAGAGTTTTGGAAAGAGGGGCAAGTATGCAGTCTGTTGTGGATGTGAGAGCTTGGGAAGTGAGTCAGTTGTTGTTCGCTGACTATCCAGCGCTGGTGGCTGATTCGGGTGAGAAACTGCACAGACTGGTGACTGAGTTTGGTAAAGTGTGTGAAAGAAGAAAGCTGAGAGTAAATGCGAATAAGAGCAAGGTTATTAGGTACAGTAGGGTTGAGGGACAAGTTCATTGGGAGGTAAGTTTGAATGGAGAAGAACTGGAGGAAGTGAAGTGTTTTAGATATCTGGGAGTGGATTTGGCAGCGGATGGAACCTTGGAAGTGAAGGTGAATTATAGGATGGGGAGGGGGCGAAAGTTCTGGGAGCATTGAAAAATGTGTGGAAGTTGAGAACATTATCTTGGAAAGCAAAATGGGTATGTTTGAAGGAATAGTGGTTGCTAGGGATGGGCTATAGATAGAGTTGTTTGGAGGAGGGTGGATGTGCTGGAAATGAGATGTTTGAGGACAATATGTGGTGTGAGGTGGTTTGATTGAGTAAGTAATGAAAGGGTAAGAGAGATGTTTGGTAATAAAAAGAGTGTGGTTGAGAGAGCAGAAAATGGTGTTTTGAAATGGTTTGGTCACATGGAGAGAATGAGTGAGGAAAGATTGACAAAGAGGATATATGTGTCAGAGGTGGAGGGAACGAGGAGAAGTGGGAGACCAAATTGGAGGTGGAAAGATGGAGTGAAAAAGATTTTGAGTGATCGGGGCCTGAACATGCAGGAGGGTGAAAGGCGTGCAAGGAACAGAGTGAATTGGAACAATGTGGTATACCAGGATTGATGTGCTGTCAATGGATTGAACCAGGGCTTGTGAAGCATCTGGGGTAATCCATGGAAAGTTTTGTGGGGCCTGGATGTGGAAAGGGAGCTGTGGTTTTGGTGCATTATACATGACAACTGGAGACTGAGTGTGAACAAATGTGGCCTTTGTTGTCTTTTCCTAGTGCTACCTCGCACACATTCGGGGGGAGGGGGTTGTCATTTCATGTGTGACGGGGTGGTGACGGGAATGAATAAGGGCAGACAGTATGAATTATGTACATTTGTATGTATGTATATGTCTGTGTGTGTATATATATGTATACGTTGAGATGTATAGGTATGTATATGTGCGTGTGGACATGTATGTAGTATGTATACACATGTGTATGTGGGTGGGTTGGGCAGTTCTTTCGTCTGTTTCCTTGCACTACCTCGCTAACGTGGGAGACAGCGACAAAGTATGATAAAACAAAAAAATCAGAAAGGCAAGCTGCGGTATGAATTCTGTTGAACTGCAAAACGTAGATGAGGAATGAGACTTAGGCATAAAAATCTCTGGTGACCTAAAGCCAAGTAAACTATGCAGAGAAGCAATAAAGAGAGCAAAAAAAAAATTCTTGGATTCATTGGTAATGCCTTTAAATTCAAGTCTAAGGAAATCTTTCTTACTCTTTGCAGTTAATTTGTTCATCCACAAATTGAATATTGTGTTTAGTTTTCATTACCCTTTCTAGAAAAAAAAAAAGGACCGAGAATGGAGACAGTAAAATGTCGAGCTACCAAGATGATTCCTGTGAGATCTGATTAAGCAACTTGAATCTATTTAGCATAGAAAAGAGAAGGTTATGGGGTGATTGAATACAAGTATTCAAAATGACCTAAGCTTTGATGATCTGTCAAGTTACAAAAGACTTGATTCATCTGATTTACTCATTGTGATGGATACAAACTTGTTGGGAAATGTTTACCTCGAATGAGGCAAACTACTTTTTCTTCAACAGGATTGTTAACATATAAAAAGATTTGCCACTTAAGAGTGGTTGAAACCAGCCCTATAAATACCATTAACAATAGACTTGATAAAAACTTTGCCTTAACTCCATGGCTTGATTAATTGTGCCTTCATAGTTACAATGACAACATAAATTATCTGTTTGCCTTCAAACTTACTTGTGAGTTTCTAATGTTTCCCGCTATCACAAAGTTTGAAAAGGACATAATGGTCTGTTGCTGTTGAAATCACTTTGTATACAATATATGGAGGGGGGGGGGAGGTGATGTGCAGTTTATGAGGTGGACCAGGGCTAGTGGAATAGTCAAGGTAAACCTTAGAATGGTCTGCACTTGGCTGTGGTAGGTAGTCCCTAGTTTCACCACATAATACAGACAGTTAAGGGAGTAGATTTTTTTCAAGTAAGGCCATCGTTTGCTCCAGATGCTATCTTATTAAATTTGAGCTGCTTAGAAAGTTTGTTGTTTCAGGAACTATTCTAAATTAGATGTTTCTTTTCAGGTTTGACCAAGAACTTCATATTGACCCCTTCCAATGTAACAGTGGTGGTGGGGGAGGCGCTGCGACTCTCGTGCCAAATTGACTCTCAGCCCCCAGCCTCACTCACCTGGACCCACGACCAACAACCTCTACCTCAAGATGACAGGTACACAGAACTCTTGAACACTATTTGACTCATGATGCTGCTTTTTCTGAACTTGTTTTGCTAGTTTATTGTTTATTGCATAAGTTCAGGTGCATAGTCACTCTTCATAACTGTAGTGTTTGTACTAATCTATCATGGTACTTTTGGGTTAAGGTAGTCATTTATGTAATGATGCTTGATGCTTATGTGTGTAGGGGATTTTTTTGTCTCCTCTTTTATGTATTGACCTGAGAAACTCCAATTTAGGTTGGCCCACTGATTAATGCCATGTGTGATCCTTAGACTACCAATTTGCATTACTTTATTATGTGCTAGTTTGGTAAATTGCTGAACCTTTGGTTTATAAGAAACACATCAAAAACTTGTAGTTTTATGCAAAGTTAAAGCTCATGGGAATCAGTAATAGTAACAGAAATTAGTACCTATGAATGAATTCGGCTGAGACACAACTAATACTGTGGCAAAAAAACCTTTGATCAGTCAGTTTGTTTAATCATCAGGAAATTGTTGTAGCTAATGTTATGAGATTAATAGATTGAGAACTGACTAAAGTTAATGAATCACATTCCATGATTTCTTACAGTTGAAGCTCTAACTTAGATATTACGCTCTTGGACATGATTCAAATACAGAATGTATATTACTTGTCACCTTCAGATCCCATTGTCTCTCACTGTCAAGCCTAACCTGACTTAATTCTCCCAGGAAGACCCAAAGACAATGTGGCCAGAATCTTTATTTTAACATCATTTTTCCTCCTATCTAACTTTTAAACAGAAAAGTAGGTAGCTTGTGCTTCTTACTGGTTCTTCAGGGGATTTGCAGGCAGACACAGAACCAAGAATAAGGCATTATATTGTCATATATGTTAGTTTTAACATACAAAATATGTCTTGCATTAGTGATTCTTGTATGGCATACTGATGCTATCACGACAAAAGGGCAGTGCCAGTGATAGTTAAAAGTTTCTAGTTCGTCACTTTTGACCATACTTGGGTGTATAGTATTCTCTCTCTTGTTTTGAGTTAGCACAAGGAACAGACAAAAAAGGCTCCATTTACTCATATCCATTCTCTGGCTGCCATGAGCAGTGAACCAAAATACAGCCCCCTACCCCACAACTAGGCCCAACAGACCTTTCCATGGTTTTCCCCTGCTGCTTCACAAGCCTTGGTTCAGTCCATTGACAGCACATCAATCCCTGCATACCACATTGTTCCATTTCACTCCATCTTATGCATACCTTTCACCCTTCTGCATTTTCAGACCCCATTCCTCAAAATCTTTTTCACTCTATCCTTCCATCTATTTGGTCTTCTTGTTCTCCTTGTCCCCTCCGTTTCTGCCCGTATATCCTCTGTATTATCCTCTCCTCAGTCTTTCTCTCCATGTATCTAAGCCATTTGAGAACCTCTCTCAACCATACACTTTTTTTTTTTTACCACACCTCTCCCTACCTTTTTATTACTTACTTGATTAAACTACTTCAAACCAAATACTGTACTCAGGCATTTCATTTCCAACATTTCTATGCTCATTTGCCCAGTTAAAGTTTGTTTTTATCTCTGTAACATTTCAGCATTCCCCTATTGATGTCATTTTGACACTTATTTTTCTCATTTGCAAGTGGCATTATAAAACTGTGGCTTATGCTTGTGTCAGTGTCAGAAATAAGAATTACTGACAGGAGTGGTTTAAGTACATTTCCTTGGAGGAGATGGCATGGTTTACAACCACGTTAAGATCTTTTAGTTGAAAAGTTGTATATCCCTCTCCCAGTTTTTAAATTTTTCTCATCTTTTGCATTCTACATCCTATCACAGTAGTCAAATGCTTTTGCAAAATCTGAGTAAATCACATCAGCATTCTGTATGTTTTCCAGAGCAATAATAATGCCATCATAATGATCAAGCATCTGAGAGAGGCAAGTTATTCCCATCCTGAAACTATGTTGTCTTAGGTTATGTAGACTGTTCAGTTCCATAACATCAGTAGATTTGCTTCATAGGACTCTTTTGAAGATTTTATTAATGTGCAATGTTAATGCTCTCAGGAGATTGTTTTTTGGGTTTGCTTTGTTTCCACCTTTGTGGAGTGGGGTGATATGTAGGTATTAGTTGGTAGACAGTTGGTATACTAAGGAGGTATATTACCAGTACTACCCTTCTGGTTATCAGGAGGGTTAGTGATAGCTGCATAGTGAGCCAGCACTTCATTGGTTGTCAAGTTGCATTCCTCTGACCCAGGTAGCTGTCTTTTCTTTCTGCCTCACCTACACGTGAACTGCTGGCATTCTGTCCACAAACATACAAAATATCCCTCCCAGTCACATACAACAGTTGACAAATACCTAACCCTCACAACTCATTCTTTGTAATTCAAGATTTCCTGTGGTGAGTGCTATGTGCTAGCCCTGACTTTTGGTAAAATGGTCAGAGCAATATATAGAAGTAGTAGGTAGGAACATTTAGGTAGGGCTATTAGGTAGAAGTATTAGGTAGAAGTAGTCAGTAGGAACATTAGGAAGAAGCTTCTGTAAACACTGTCCTAGACTGGCCCTCTGCCAGTTGACTGTTAAGGATGTGGCACTAAAGGCTAAGAAGCAGCACTGAAGTTCACTAGTTCTGGAGACTCTATTGCCATGGCCACCTCCTTGAGGGAGCTCCAGAAGGGAACAGGCATCATATTAGAGATAGATGCAGACTCTCTGGAAAGATGCCAGAATCTACTTTTTCTCTAGAGGATATTTAGTGCTCGTGCTATTGGTTTTTTTTGTCTTTATAAAGATTGAGTTCCAAGAGTCTGGGGCTGGGGCTGGGCTGAGTGAATGGACATGCTCTCAATGACCCTCTCAAAATCCTGGTTTGAGGTGATACATGGATTTTAAAATGCTCATTCTTGTTATAGGTGTGCCATGAGGTAATCACCATATGGCTAAGTAAGAACCACAGTAACAGTTTAAAATCTCCCACAATAGTGCTAGTTGAAGCAGGAAATGAAAAGAATCAAAATCATTACAGATATAACATGTTATTTAAAGATAAAAGAACAAACTGTGCATTATTTCCGTAATTTGGAATCTAAATTGGTGACCACGATTGTAGTGAAACCAAATACCGTTAGAGTAATGCATTGCTATGTGATTACCAAAAACTTAGGTAAAAATTACATAGTCAGAACAATAAAATCCCCTTGAAATTAAGATGAACCATTAAACATGTTAAATCAGTACTCTCACAACTACAAAGTAAAAAAGGTAATAGCATGTCCCATACCCCATACTTCTCATTGATAAAATCTCGCTATTCATGGTTTTGCCATTTATGAGGTTTCTAAGGGACTCAACCCTCTCAAACAGCAAAAGAAACCTGTTTTGTGCCATTACAACATGTTAGACAATATATATAGATAGATTAATGGAGGATGAATCTCCCACTTATGAATATTTAAAATCTTCTTTGTTATGTTGTGATTCTAAGACTTCCAGTTGAAGTTTGGAGTATTTCTGACAAAGTGGGTGAATAGTATTAAAAAAAAAAATTATTAGTTTTGAAAAATTACATCCTACCTTTCACCCATATTGTTTAGGAATACCATATTTACTAAATATAAAAGAATTAATGGGTTTTCATTTTGTCTTAGCCCTGATGAATCCAGTGAATCCATAGATATCTTCAGTAGTTATTTCATACTGTCTGATGTATATTACAAAGGAGCAGCTGACAGTCAGACAATATCATAGTACTCTTCATATATTTTTGATATGATTGAGTGTGAAAAAACTTTCATATTCCTATCATGTGGGGAAAGAGCCCAAATCTAAGTGTGACTGATAACAGATATGAATAGGTTCTCTTATATCTTATTAATCATCCAATTTTCAGGTTAAACCAGTCTTCCAGTTTATGTAATATTGTCACAATTTCATGTTGTATGAGAGAGGAGCTAAGATATATTACATTCTCAATACACGTCTAGGTAATTATTATAACAATCAGTAGGTGTTTCTGAAATGGGAAACAGAAGAAGGAGTCACGCGGGGAGTGCTCATCCTCCTCGAAGGCTCAGACTGGGGTGTCTAAATGTGTGTGGATGTAACCAAGATGTGAAAAAGGGAGAGATAGGTAGTATGTTTGAGGAAAGGAACCTGGATGTTTTGGCTCTGAGTGAAACGAAGCTCAAGGGTAAAGGGGAAGAGTGGTTTGGGAATGTCTTGGGAGTAAAGTCAAGGGTTAGTGAGAGGACAAGAGCAAGGGAAGGAGTAGCAGTACTCCTGAAACAGGAGTTGTGGGAGTATGTGATAGAATGTAAGAAAGTAAATTCTCGATTAATATGGGTAAAACTGAAAGTTGATGGAGAGAGATGGGTGATTATTGGTGCATATGCACCTGGGCATGAGAAGAAAGATTATGAGAGGCAAGTGTTTTGGGAGCAGCTGAATGAGTGTGTTAGTGGTTTTGATGCACGAGACCGGGTTATAGTGATGGGTGATTTGAATGCAAAGGTGAGTAATGTGGCAGTTGAGGGAATAATTGGTATACATGGGGTGTTCAGTGTTGTAAATGGAAATGGTGAAGAGATTGTAGATTTGTGCTGAAAAAGGACTGGTGATTGGGAATACCTGGTTTAGAAAGTGAGATATACATAAGTATACGTATGTAAGTAGGAGAGATGGCCAGAGAGCGTTATTGGATTACGTGTTAATTGACAGGTGCGCGAAAGAGAGACTTTTGGATGTTAATGTGCTGAGAGGTGCAACTGGAGGGATGTCTGATCATTATCTTGTGGAGGCTAAGGTGAAGATTTGTATGGGTTTTCAGAAAAGAAGAGTGAATGTTGGGGTGAAGAGGGTGGTGAGAGTAAGTGAGCTTGGGAAGGAGACTTGTGTGAGGAAGTACCAGGAGAGACTGAGTACAGAATGGAAAAAGGTGAGAACAATGGAAGTAAGGGGAGTGGGGGAGGAATGGGATGTATTTAGGGAATCACTGATGGATTGTGCAAAAGATGCTTGTGGCATGAGAAGAGTGGAAGGTGGGTTGATTAGAAAGGATAGTGAGTGGTGGGATGAAGAAGTAAGATTATTAGTGAAAGAGAAGAGAGAGGCATTTGGACTATTTTTGCAGGGAAAAAATGCAATTGAGTGGGAGATGTATAAAAGAAAGAGACAGGAGGTCAAGAGAAAGGTGCAAGAGGTGAAAAAGAGGGCAAATGAGAGTTGGGGTGAGAGAGTATCATTAAATTTTAGGGAGAATAAAAAGATGTTCTGAAAGGAGGTAAATAAAGTGTGTAAGACAAGGGAGCAAATGGGAACTTCAGTGAAGGACGCAAATGGGGAGGTGATAACAAGTAGTGGTGATGTGAGAAGGAGGTGGAGTGAGTATTTTGAAGGTTTGTTGAATGTGTTTGATGTAGAGTGGCAGATATAGGGTGTTTTGGTCGAGGTGGTGTGCAAAGTGAGAGGGTTAGGGAAAATGATTTGGTAAACAGAGAAGAGGTAGTAAAAGCTTTGCAGAAGATGAAAGCTGGCAAGGCAGCAGGTTTGGATGGTATTGCAGTGGAATCTATTAAAAAAGGGGGTGACTGTATTATCGACTGGTTGGTAAGGTTATTTAATGTATGTATGACTCATGGTGAGGTGCCTGATGATTGGCGGAATGCGTGCATAGTGCCATTGTACAAAGGCAAAGGGGATAAGAGTGAGTGCTCAAATTACAGAGGTATAAGTTTGTTGAGTATTCCTGGTAAATTATATGGGAGAGTATTGATTGAGAGGGTGAAGGCATGTACAGAGCATCAGATTGGGGAAGAGCAGTGTGGTTTCAGAAGTGTGGTAGAGGATGTGTGGATCAGGTGTTTGCTTTGAAGAATGTATGTGAGAAATACTTAGAAAAGCAAATGGATTTGTATGTAGCATTTATGGATCTAGAGAAGGCATATGATAGAGTTGATAGAGATGCTGTGTGGAAGGTATTAAAAATATATGGTGTGGGAGGCAAGTTGTTAGAAGCAGTGAAAAGTTTTTATCGAGGATGTAAGGCATGTGTACGTGTAGGAAGAGAGGAAAGTGATTGGTTCTCAGTGAATGTAGGTTTGTGGCAGGGGTATGTGATGTCTCCATGGTTGTTTAATTTGTTTATGGATGGGGTTGTTAGGGAGGTGAATGCAAGAGTTTTGGAAAGAGGGGCAAGTATGAAGTCTGTTGGGGATGAGAGAGCTTGGGAAGTGAGTCAGTTGTTGTTCGCTGATGATACAGCGCTGGTGGCTGATTCATGTGAGAAGCTGCAGAAGCTGGTGACTGAGTTTGGTAAAGTGTGTGAAAGAAGAAAGTTAAGAGTGAATGTGAATAAGAGTAAGGTTATTAGGTACAGTAGGGTTGAGGATCAAGTCAATTGGGAGGTAAGTTTGAATGGAGAAAAACTGGAGGAAGTAAAGTGTTTTAGATATCTGGGAGTGGATCTGGCAGCGGATGGAACCATGGGAGCGGAAGTGGATCATAGGGTGGGGGAGGGGGCAAAAGTTCTGGGAGCCTTGAAGAATGTGTGGAAGTCGAGAACATTATCTCGGAAAGCAAAAATGGGTATGTTTGAAGGAATAGTGGTTCCAACAATGTTGTATGGTTGCGAGGCTTGGGCTATGGATAGAGTTGTGTGCAGGAGGATGGATGTGCTGGAAATGAGATGTTTGAGGACAATGTGTGGTGTGAGGTGGTTTGATCGAGTAAGTAACCTAAGGGTAAGAGAGATGTGTGGAAATAAAAAGAGCGTGGTTGAGAGAGTAGAAGAGGGTGTTTTGAAATGGTTTGGGCACATGGAGAGAATGAGTGAGGAAAGATTGACCAAGAGGATATATGTGTCGGAGGTGGAGGGAACGAGGAGAAGTGGGAGACCAAATTGGAGGTGGAAAGATGGAGTGAAAAAGATTTTGTGTGATCGGGGCCTGAACATGCAGGAGGGTGAAAGGAGGGCAAGGAATAGAGTGAATTGGATCGATGTGGTATACCGGGGTTGACGTGCTGTCAGTGGATTGAATCAGGACATGTGAAGCGTCTGGGGTAAACCATGGAAAGCTGTGTAGGTATGTATATTTGCGTGTGTGGACGTATGTATATACATGTGTATGGGGGTGGGTTGGGCCATTTCTTTCGTCTGTTTCCTTGCGCTACCTCGCAAACGCGGGAGACAGCGACAAAGCAAAAAAAAAAAAAAAAAAAAAAAGGTGTATCTACATAAGTTAGGTAAGTGCTGAGCCTTTATTTATATCAGTTTTGTTCAAGTCAAATGAAATCCACTTTGTTCCTATAGTGAGCACTGTGTGTTATATTAGCAATATTTAGAATTAGATGATACGAACATTAGACATGAGCATTAGGTGGAAGCATTAGGTATGGACAGTAGGTTGAGTATTGGGTAGTATTCGGTAGAACATTAGGCAAATGTGATGAATAGCTAATGTGACAAACGACATAGGTTGGTAGCTGGCTTTGGTCGACTCTTGTTACTATTATTATTTTATTGTTATCTTCAAGGCGGCCAGCCCACGCTGGGTCAGTCCCAGCCATGGGCCACTTGCATAGTGAGAGTGTATGTGGTCTTAGAATTATCTGTAACACCCGAAGAAGGCGTTAGGGATTTTTTCGGTTGGTGGATGTAACTTACGATGACGGCCTTAATGACCTTGGCAGTTGATAGGCCTAAACCCAAACAACCAACCAACCGCCCCAGCCAGGCAGCCGGCCCGTACACTCTCTCTCTCTCTCTCTCTCTCTCTCTCTCTCTCTCCTTGTATATATTGCTGTTAGTTGTTTGATAGAGAATTGGAGTTTTTTTAGCTATTCCTTTAATGCGACCTTACACCACTTGGTGGCAGCGGTGAAGTGGAGTGCGTTTTTAAGGCTGGTTGTGGCGTTATCGAACCTCCTACAACCCTAATCATATTTTGAGGTCCACCAGTGGAATGCAGCCGGGATGTGGAGGGACTGGGGAGTCCGGTGGGAGGGTCATGCAGTGCCGACGAACTGAACGATAAGAAGCCGAAGGTTCAGGTACCGGTGTGGTTGACTATAACTGGACCTGAATTGCATAAGGTTTTCGACTCATTCAAATTAACTACTGAATAAAAGAAAGGCATGAAACAAGCAAGCACTCCAAGCTTTTGAAGACCATAGCCAACCCTTGTGCAACACAACGTTTGAGATATATATGCTTCATCAACTTGTCCTCAAATGTCATTCTGATAATATTACACCAGGTCAGATAATAAGGGATTGCTTGATATTTGGCATATATGATAATAAGGTTCGAGATCGTTTACTTCATGAGAAAAAATTTAACTTAAGACCGCACTTTGGACATAAGCAGAGCCAGTGAAGTGTCCAGTGCTCATCTAAGTAGATAAAATAAACATTGGAAATGTACTACATTACTGTTCACGTAGAGAGGAGCAGCCGAGTGTGCAGTCAAGCCAGTGGAAAAGAATACTGGTATCAAGATGCCTACAAGTTGGAGATGGATAACTGACTGCAGATTTTGTGGAATACGACAAGAAGCAAATGGAGAGTTGTCCACCTTAGGGCAAATGTGTTCAAAATGTAAAGATCGAAACCATTTTAAAGTAACAATACTTTAAGAAAACATATTTTCCTTCTGGGCCACATGGAATCAGTATTGTGACAGGCACTTTTAATGTGGAAGACTGTGAATCGGAGGTACATTAAGGACTTACTCCAATCTACGACTCAAAGCAAAGCAAAGTTACTCTGAAAACTGGACCAAAGTGTAATAGGTTCCAAATTAATTGTGGTACAGATTGCAGCGTCTTGTCTGTGTTGTCTGTTCATATACACAAAGCAGCGTTAAAGGACTACTGACTGGAGGAGTGCAACACTAACGTGGTTCTGTATGGGTATGGACAGAAAGGCATTAACACTTGCCAGAGGAAAAGTGGAACGAGGAAACCGTTCATGTTATTTACACTGCCAACTTCTCAAGGGTAAACAGTATTATTCAGTTGTGAAATACAAAGCAAGCGTATTTCTTGGACTGTTAGAGATAAAAGAACGATATGCTTAGCCCATTGGAAAACTGTAAGGGAACCAATGCCTTTAGTAACTATGCACACATTCATTGAGGCTGTTAGTAAAGAAAATGTACTGAAACTACCCGAAAGTATTCTG
This sequence comes from Panulirus ornatus, assembly GCF_036320965.1. Taxonomy (NCBI): domain Eukaryota; kingdom Metazoa; phylum Arthropoda; class Malacostraca; order Decapoda; family Palinuridae; genus Panulirus; species Panulirus ornatus. The sequence continues at coordinate 9,982,708 of NC_092274.1, forward strand.
AGAATCAGTTGGTAAGTTGATGATGACACCTTACAGAAACAGCGTCTCTAGTGCAACCTGGACTTGGTCATGGCCTACCTGCAGGGTCACATTCTCGTCTGTGTGAGGAAGTGAACCATTTAGAAGCTCTGGGAATTATTACTAAATTGGAAGTGCCAAACCGATTGTATGTCATCAGTGGTAATATTATCAAATAAAAATGGAAAGTTGCTGATCTGCCTCGACCTTAAGGGAATCAGGCGAGAGCAGTACCCCACTCTCAGTAATTGAGAACATGGCCACACGATTAGCTTTACCATTTGGATGTGAAGCAGGATTTTGGCGCGTACAGTTGCAAGATCATAGGAGGCAGGTACCGATGGCTCAGGTTGCCGCTCAGATAAGTTGTGCACGAGCAGTGTACCAGCGTCATGTGCATCAGATGGTCGAAAGCTTAACAGGAGCTGAAGTTGTAGCTGATGACGTCATAGTTCATGGTTGCGGCGAGACAATCTAAGACAATTTTGGACTGCTTTTTAGTACGTGTGAAGAGCGAAATGTTGTGCATGGAAAAGTAAAACTTCAATTTAAGCTGAGAGAGGTACTTTTGGTTGGCCATATAGTCACGTCAGAAGAGTTAAACCTACACCTCAGAGAATTAAGGCGTTAAGGGAAATGTCAGCTCTAACTGAGCTCTGATGCGAGACGTTTTCTAGGAAGGAAAATAAAACTCATTTCAGTAGTTAATGAAAGGTATTTGTGCAGGTGTCCTGCGTTAGTGTAACATGAAGCAACAGGTACAGTAAGGCATCACAGTCGGGTGTTGGAGCGGTATTCATGGAGGGACAATCTGTTTTTAATTTCTTGTGTTCTTAAAGTACTGAATAACGGTGTGGCCTGATCGAGAAAGAATGTTTTACATAATATTTTTTACAAGTAAGAGTCTCCACTAGTGTCTTTTTGGACGGGTGTCAGTGACAGTACAGACACATCATCGGCCTCTGCAATCCATCTTCAAAATGGCTTTGCGTGCTGCTTCACCAGCAAGTCTACAGGGAATGTTACAGCTGCTCCAGTACACCAGTTTAAGGATGAAATATATAACAGGAACCAGTATGGTTACAACGGCTGTGCCTCTTGTCTGTTCATGATAACCAGGGAAGATAAACTTAAAACTAATTCCTGAAGAGTTGAATCCACAAATACCAATCCTCAGCCACACTGGACGATGTAAGGCGGCAGGTGAAGAAATATCAACACTAGGTTATTATTACTGTGGTAACATGGAGTGCACATGACCACCACACGGTTCTGGTACACGTCCTGCCTCTGCCCCAGTCTTCCCTAGGCACTTCCTCATAAACCCTGTGCCTGGAACTCATGTTGACTGTCCCCCACACACGAGGATGCCAGGGTTACATCAGGTCATAGACGACCACTCAGGCAGGTCTTCCACTTGACTCTCGCTGTAGCACCACAACGGATCACCACACCTCTGTAGTCATCGCTGGCGTGTGTGTGTCCCAACTCTGCCACCATGTTACTATAACTGTACCTCGTCCGTTCATGATAACCAGGTTGGATGAATCAGAGAAAATAATCCTGTATATCTTGTCTTCTCCATCCAATCCTGCCACAAAAGCAACAACATAGTTTGTTGGGTTTTACGGCCATCGACATATGAGGAAGGTCATTAGGCTTGCAACCCTATTTAATGTATGACTGTGGTCATCATTCCTAAATACCTATTCTATATATAGAAAAGTGATTTTGATATAATCAAGATAAGTAGTAATAGAAATAAATGATGTAAAGAATTATTTGTGGCGGCAAATACCACCCAGTCGGCACAGGGTCAAGGTTGCATTTTACCTAAGAATGTGAGAAGATAAGACAGATGAGGGACAGGCTTCCACCACCACATACACACAGAGTAGATCGGAGGTCCGCCGACTCAACCCCACGGCGCAGCCGGCCCGGAGGATGACCCACCATGCCACCAGCCCAAGTAGGAGGAGGAGCTTCAAACAGTAGCCGACCCCGCCACAGAGAACAACCCACGAACCACCTTACATCATCTTGATTAATTCTGTTTCTCTGAGAAAGACCATTAATTTGTCAATAGTACTCGGGTTATCCCCGAGTACATTAATGATGTTAAAGGAAATTTTTTTGTTCTGGTGATTTATCAGTTTCCTTTTATATTGTTGAAATCTGTTACATTTTAAGCAGTAAGTGTTCTATTGTGGATATTTGTTTGCACTGTTGGCATACATGTGGAAAGCTTTTGTTCATGTATGGCTGCACATGGGTGGTGTGTGTACAATTCATTCTGAGGCGGGCCAGCATGACCTCTTCTCTTCTGTTCTTGCGATATGAGGTGGACCAGTCCGCCACTTCTTGCTTGTATTTCCTGTTGATGGTCAGTTTGGTCCACTGACTCTGCCACAGAAGATGGATTGATCTCTTCCTCAAAGAAAGGCAGGGCCTCAGCTCCCGAGGGATCGGAATGACCTCTTCGAGTTCTGAGGTTGACTTAGCCAAGCTGTCTGCCTGCTCAATGCCGTATATATTGCAATGACCCGCCAGGCACCCAGATCATGATGATATCTTTTTCACATGAATTTGATTTAATAATATTGCCCTGTAATTCACAGGACTCTGTATATTCAGAGCCTATTGCTTTAAGAGCAGAAAGAGAAACAAAAAGATTATAGCTTTACTGTGATTTGAATTAACTATATAGTCTATGGCTCGATCAGTGGCAAACAATTCAGCGCAAAATACAGATGTATGGTTCATCAAGGGGTGTTTGAGAGCTTACTCCACCGACCACACACTTGCACCCACACATTCCTCCATCTTGAAGTCATCAGTGTAGAAGTGAACATATGACAAGTGATCGATGATGACCTGACGAAAATGATGTTGTACCTCGCTCTTCGAGGTATATACTTTTTTGGTTGGAATCCAGCTCGTCTTGATGTTAATTTTTGGTTGGAAGCCAGCTCGTCTTGATGTTAATTTTTGGTTGGAAGCCTGGGGAGGGGGGTAAGGAATTTTTGACCAGCGAGTCCACTTCATTCACTTTAATACCAGAGTTCTCACTGAGGAAGTGTATTCTGACGGCCAGGGGCCTGACGCCTCTGTTGACGAGCTGTGAATATTCCAGAATGAGGCGACAGGCAGTTGTATTGTTCCTTCCGGACATCAGGATACCACTTTGCCACAACACTATCTCACGTCTTAGCCGGAGAGGAGGTACATGGGGCTCAACTTCCAATTGTGGAACTCTGTTACAGGGTAGGACTCCAAGACACATCCGCAAGCATTTATTCTGTATCACATCCAACCTCCTCAGGGTATACTCGCTCGCTGAAGCATACACCTGAGAGCCATAGTCTAATTTAAATCTAATTAGGGACTTATAAATCATTAATGAAGATCTGTCGGATCCCTAGAAGGTACTTGAGAGGCATTTAAGAACATTTAATCTTTTACTGCAATTTGTTACTCAATAGTCAACATGACTTTTCCAATTAAGTTTTTTATCAAAATTTAAGCCTAGGAATTTACCTGTATTTCGAAATGGGATTGGGTTGTTATCTAACGTTAAAGGCAAATTCGGGATATTCAATTTTTGGATGAAGACAACCGCGATACTTCTGTTGGATGAGAACCTAAATCCCCACAGTAGCGCCCAACGATGAATGGACACCAGCGCAGCTTGAACCCGCTCAGCCGAAAATTGTGCACTAGGTAAGGATGTGCCATAGCGCACAATCATCAGCATAAAGTGAGTATTCAAGATCTCGTGGGACGGAAGTTGGAGACAGAATATCATTAATCATAATATTAAATTATGTTGGGCTAAGAATGCTGCCTTGCGGCACCCCATTCTCTGGACAAATGTGGCCAAAGTGACATTCAGTGCTGTAAGTTTCACAGCAAAAGTTCTGATGTTTAAAAGAATTCAAATAAATTTGGGTAAATAACCTCTTAAACCAAAAGCATAAAGTTTGCTTAAAATTCCGTTTTGCCATGTCATGTTGATGGCTTTTTCTAAATCTAAAAATACAGCAACCAAAAAAATCACTACTAAATGACTAGGATAGAATGTTTTATGTGTATTAAATGATTCAATGTGCCTCACTTACGACGGAAAGCACACTGTTGATCATTTGATAAACCCTTCGATTACAACAAAATACAAACCTTCTGTTAGCCATTCTCTCCATGACCTTACAAATGCTGCTCATGAGCGCAATAAATCGAAACGAATTTATATTCGCAAGGCATCTGGATCCTTTTGGGATGGGGATGACGTGCGCAAAGTGCCATGAGTTTGGAAACGTTTGAGACGTCCAAATCTCATTGTACAATGCTAACAATTTACTCAGGTTAGCCTGACTGAGGTGCTGGATCATCCCATAAATGATCTCGCTGGGTCCCAGGATCATACCTTAACAGGATTTCAAGGAGCAACAACATAAAGCTCCTCTCATGGCCAAACTCAGCATGAAAATAAAATAACATACCTGGGGATAGGGGAGAAAGAATACTTCCCACGCATTCCTCACGTGTCGTAGAAAGCGACTAAAGGGGACGGGAGTGGGGGGCCAGAAACCCTCCCCTCCTTGTATTTTAACTTTCTAAAAGGGGAAACAGAAGAAGGAGTCATGTGAGGAGTGCTCATCCTCCTCGAAGGCTCAGATTGGGGTGTCTAAATGTGTGTGGATGTAACTAAGATGAGAAAAAAGGAGAGATAGGTAGTATGTTTGAGGAAAGGAACCTGGATGTTTTGGCTCTGAGTGAAACGAAGCTCAAGGGTAAAGGGGAAGAGTGGTTTGGGAATGTCTTGGGAGTAAAGTCAGGGGTTAGTGAGAGGACAAGAGCAAGGGAAGGAGTAGCACTACTCCTGAATCAGGAGTGGTGGGAGTATGTGATAGAGTGTAAGAAAGTAAATTCTAGATTGATATGGGTAAAACTGAAAGTTGATGGAGGGAGATGGGTGATTATTGGTGCATATGCACCTGGGCATGAGAAGAAAGATCATGAGAGGCGAGTGTTTTGGGAGCAGCTGAATGAGTGTGTTTGTGGTTTGATGCAAAAGACCGGGTTATAGTGATGGGTGATTTGAATGCACAGGTGAGTAATGTGGCAGTTGAGGGAATAATTGGTATACATGGAGTGTTCAGTGTTGTAAATGGAAATGGTGAAGAGCTTGTAGATTTATGTGCTGAAAAAGGACTGGTGATTGGGAATACCTGGTTTAAAAAGCGAGATATACATAAGTATACGTATGTAAGTAGGAGAGATGGCCAGAGAGCGTTAATGGATTACGTGTTAATTGATAGACACATGAAAGAGAGACTTTTGGATGTTAATGTGCTGAGAGGTGCAACTGGAGGGATGTCTGATCATTACCTTGTGGAGGCGAAGGTGAAGATTTGTGGGGGTTTTCAGAAAAGAAGAGAGAATGTTGGGATGAAGAGAGTGGTTAGAGTGAGTGAGCTTGGGAAGGAGACTTGTGTGAGGAAGTACCAGGAGAGACTGAGTACAGAATGGAAAAAGGTGAGAACAAAGGAGGTGGGGGGAGTGGGGGAGGAATGGGATGTATTTAGGGAAGCAGTGATGGCTTGCTCAAAAGATGCTTGTGGCATGAGAAGCGTGGGAGGTGGGTTGATTAGAAAAGGTAATGAGTGGTGGGATGAAGAAGTAAGATTATTAGTGAAAGAGAAGAGAGAGGCATTTGGACGATTTTTGCAGGGAAAAAATGCAAATGAGTGGGAGATGTATAAAAGAAAGAGACAGGAGGTGAAGAGAAAGGTGCAAGAGGTGAAAAAGAGGGCAAATGAGAGTTGGGGTGAGAGAGTATCATTAAATATCAGGGAGAATAAAAAGATGTTTTGGAAGGAGGTAAATAAAGTGCGTAAGACAAGGGAGCAAATGGGAACTTCAGTGAAGGGGGCTAATGGGGAGGTGATAATAAGTAGTGGTGATGTGAGAAGGAGATGGAGTGAGTATTTTGAAGGTTTGTTGAATGTGTTTGATGATAGAGTGGCAGATATAGGGTGTTTTGGTCAAGGTGGTATGCAAAGTGGGAGGGTTGGGGAAAATGATTCGGTAAATAGAGAAGAGGTAGTAAAAGCTTTACGGAAGATGAAAGCCGGCAAGGCAGCAGGTTTGGATGTTATTGCGGTGGAATTTATTAAAAAAGGGGGTGACTGTATTGTTGACTGGTTGGTAAGGTTATTTAATGTATGTATGACTCATGGTGAGGTGCCTGAGGATTGGCGGAATGCTTGCGTAGTGCCATTGTACAAAGGCAAAGGGGATAAGAGTGAGTGCTCAAATTACGGAGGTATAAGTTTGTTGAGTATTCCTGGTAAATTATATGGGAGGGTATTGATTGAGAGGGTGAAGGCATGTACAAAGCAACAGATTGGGGAAGAGCAGTGTGGTTTAAGAAGTGGTTGAGGAAGTGTGGATCAGGTGTTTGCTTTGAAGAATGTATGTGAGAAATACTTGGAAAAACAAATGGATTTGTATGTAGCATTTATGGATCTGGAGAAGGCATATGATAGAGTTGATAGAGATGCTCTGTGGAAGGTATTAAGAATATATGGTGTGGGAGGCAAGTTGTTAGAAGCAGTGAAAAGTTTTTATCAAGGATGTAAGGCATGTGTACGTGTAGGAAGAGAGGAAAGTGATTGGTTCTCAGTGAATGTAGGTTTGCGGCAGGGGTGTGTGATGTCTCCATGGTTGTTTAATTTGTTTATGGATTGGGTTGTTAAGGAGGTAAATGCAAGAGTTTTGGAAAGAGGGGCAAGTATGAAGTCTGTTGGGGATGAGAGAGCTTGGGAAGTGAGTCAGTTGTTGTTCGCTGATGATACAGCGCTGGTGGCTGATTCATGTGAGAAACTGCAGAAACTGGTGACTGAGTTTGGTAAAGTGTGTGAGAGAAGAAAGTTAAGAGTAAATGTGAATAAGAGCAAGGTTATTAGGTACAGTAGGGTTGAGGGTCAAGTCAATTGGGAGGTGAGTTTGAATGGAGAAAAACTGGAGGAAGTGAAGTGTTTTAGATATCTGGGAGTGGATCTGGCAGCGGATGGAACCATGGAAGCGGAAGTGGATCATAGGGTGGGGGAGGGGGTGAAAATTCTGGGAGTCTTCAAGAATGTTTGGAAGTCGAGAACATTATCTCGGAAAGCAAAAATGGTTATGTTTGAAGGAATAGTGGTTCCAACAATGTTGTATGGTTGCGAGGCGTGGGCTATGGATGGAGTTGTGCGCAGGAGGGTGGATGTGCTGGAAATGAGATGTTTGAGGACAATATGTGGTGTGAGGTGGTTTGATTGAGTAAGTAATGTAAGGGTAAGAGAGATGTGTGGAAATAAAAAGAGTGTGATTGAGAGAGCAGAAGAGGGTGTCTTGAAATGGTTTGGTTGCATGGAGAGAATGAGTGAGGAAAGATTGACAAAGAGAATATATGTGTCGGAGGTGGAGGGAACGAGGAGAAGTGGGAGACTAAATTGGAGGTGGAAAGATGGAGTGAAAAAGATTTTGAGTGATCGGGGCCTGAACATGCAGGAGGGTGAAAGGCGGGCAAGGAATAGAGTGAATTGGAACGATGTGGTATACCGGGGTCGACGTGCTGTCAATGGATTGAACCGGGGCATGTGAAGCATCTGGGGTAAACCATGGAAAGTTGTGTGGGGCCTGGATGTGGAAAGGGAGCTGTGGTTTCGGTGCATTATTACATGACAGCTAGAGACTGAGTGTGAACAAATGGGGCCTTTGTTGTCTTTTCCTAGCGCTACCTTGCACACATGAGGGGGGAGGGGGTTGTTATTCCATGTGTGGCGGGGTGGCAATGGGAACAAATAAAGGCAGACAGTATGAATTAAGTACATGTGTATATATGTATATGTCTGTGTGTGTATATATATGTGTACATTGATGTATAGGTATGTATATTTGCATGTGTGGACGTTTATGTATATACATGTGTATGTGGGCGGGTTGGGCCATTCTTTCGTCTGTTTCCTTGCGCTACCTCACTAACGCGGGAGACAGCGACAAAGCAAAATAAATAAATGAATAAATAAATACCTTTGCGTAAACACAACTAATATAGGTGAATTAATAGTGCAACATGTGTCATTCTTTACAGCTAGGTGTGTCTCATGCTGCAGCAGAGTGTCTCCCTAGGAGCCTGGAGTTTTGATCAAAGAGACCTATAATTGGTTCTTTTACTGTGCCATTCACCGAGTAAGGTACAAGATCTTTCCTTTGATCAGTGATGGTCAAGCTCCATTGAAATTAATACAGCTAAGCCAGACTAGATGGCTGTCAGTTGAAGCAGCAATTTTTGGAATACTGCAGCAGTGGGTTGAACTTAAGACACTTTCAAATAGCAAGAAGTGATGAAAGGTGTTACACAGCTCAGATCCTCTACGACATGTGACGAAGAAAAACTATGCCCTCCTGATATTCCTGAAGCATATTCTTGGAGACCTCCAGAGTGTAAAAAAGAAATTTTGAAGCGGAGGTACAGGATCCACCCAAACTGCTAAGTGACCTTATTTAACTTATTGATTCCATAATTTGTAAGGGCCTCATCCCAGGCAGAAAAAGGAGATTCAGTAGAGAACTACTTAGACCCACATCCGTACTCAGGGTACGAGTTTGAAAAGATGGCACAATGTGAGTTTCCTGATGAAAAGGATACTCGAGGAAGATGCAGACAGTATGTACTGGAGTTGGTGAAACAGTTTCGTCAGTGTTTGCAAGTGAATACTTATAACCCATAAAGCCTGGAATACTGGAATTAGCAAAGATATTTGCTGGTAACGAAGAAAATTTTGTGCATTGAGTTCTAGCGTAAGAAGCTTCATGTATTGTGGAAACAAGACACTGGCACTCAGGGCTGATATAGCCTCGTTCAGGGATGTAACAGCAGAAAATCCTGTCATTGCCCTCTCAGAGTTAGCTTTGTGCTGACATTGCCTCACTCCAACGTTGATGCACAGCGTATCTTTAGTCATGTGAACATCATGAAGTCAAAGCTTCAAAATAGACTGAATATCAAAAGCTTAAATGCAATACTAACTATCAAGTATGGACTGAGAAGTAATTGAAACTGCTGTTATGATTATAAACTGCTTAAGGAGGTATTGAAAAACATTGGGTCATTGAAAGCATATGAGTCATAACCACAACAAGGAGGACCCTCACATAGACCACCACAACCCCAGGACATTGACCACGAAGAGATTACGGGTTTAGAAATAGCAGATGTGGAATAATGGTGAGTATTTTAGTGTTAAAGCAGTCAGTTGTACCTATATTGATAACCTGGAATGTCAAAAAGCAGAAATGATTCGATAATCTTTTTTTTCAGTAAGTTTAGCACTTTTCGAGAGTGAATCTAGCGCTATCTGAAATTTTGAGTTGGCAACTCTGAGGCAGCCCGTCAATGTCAGTGGACTCAGTCCCAGCCAAGCAACTCTCTCTCTATATATATTATTGCTGGTTGTTTAATAGAGAATTGGAGTTTTTGTAGATTCTTTTGATATGACCTTACACCACAGTAGAAGACTCTGAAAACACAGTGCTAGAGTTGCCCCTTGCCAGAGGCCTGTTGAGGGTGAGGCAATAAAGGCAAACAAGTGGCTTCAGAGTTCACCAGTTGTACTGTGGCCACCCCCTTGGGTGAGTTCCTGAACAGAACAAGCATCAGAGATAAAGATAGATAGATAGATAACTGTTGTATGTACAATTAGGGCATTACTGATCAGCAAAGAGTCTGTTGGGTTACTTGATTTTTTTTTCCTCAGTTGCCTTTTTAGAATATCATCAACTGGCAGCCATCTGTAAAAATATCTTGTTTTTAGTGGGTCAGTGAAGATGCTTGTCCTAGATTTGCTTGTTGCATATGGGTAAAAGTATTATAGATGACAGATTATGCCGTTAATGGCTTTTTCTTCATCTTTTTCATGTTTCATATGACATTGTTATGATCAATGTCTGATAATTCTTGTGATGTATTATCTTTGCTGGGTGAGCTGTGGCTTTTGTAGAAGGTCTACAGTTCTTTTTCCTTCCAGTAAGAGATCTTGCTTTTCCTCCCCTGACTTGTGCCTTCTTCTCACTGGTTTATGTCTATTTCATGTCTGGAGGACCATGGTGGTCGTCATGCTTGTTTTGGCATTTTGATCACATCCTCCAAATTCATATGTTTAAGTATTAAACCTGAAATTACTGAAAGCATTTCCATTGTTATGTATGTACTGTTTGGGCAGTGCAGAATCCAGAGTTGTTTTTGCTTCATTTTGGTTATGATCAGAGTAGAGGGTGTTTGAGATCAACTTGTATCATATTAGGGCTTCAGTATTTGTAAAGATTATGTTCAGTGTTATTTCCTCTGTTTGATTTTGTTATTTGTTGACTGTGGGAGAATTTTTCACATAGTTTGAATAATTCTCTATTATGTAGTTGTTCGTCTAAGCTCCTTCCAGTGTTAGCGTTTTCAGCTACAGCGTTATATCCTGCCTGGTTTCATATGTGGCAGGTTGGTGTCTCCTAAACCAAGCGTTGAGTATTGGTATATACTCAGGATACTATTATTATGAAAGCCTGTTGAAGGATTGAATACTCCACTATGATTATTTTTGTTTACTGCCCCTGTACATATAGTGAACTTTTGTGTCATCTATGATTTTGGTAAAGAATAAACAAGCAGAAAGTTGGCTAACCAGAAAGTGTCTTCTACTCTTAGAAGATGCCTTAGTTACTACCATTAGTGATGAGCACAGGATGGTCTATTGTTGGCAGGTTCAAGTTTTGGGTGCAAGAAGCTGCGATGTGGAACTTTTGACCACACCTGCCTCAAGATGAGACCAGCCTGCTTGTCTCATATGTCCAGTAACTTAGGGTTTCATCATGGCATCACAAGTTAAGATTGACTCTTTTGACCCCTCCATGATTACCCCAGAACTATGGCTGAGTCTGTTATCAGCCCATTTTGCTCATCTAGGGATAACGGAGGAGACAGAAGAGAAGTGGCCAGCTTCTGGTGTCAATTGGTACAGAGACGTATTGGGTACCCACTGCGTTCCTGATTTACCTCACACAAAACCTTATGATGATTTAGCACTGGAGAAGCGTTATGATGCAAAGCCATCCTATCATCGTCGCTTGATTGCTTTTCAACAGAGGAAGGAAAGATCAGATGAAACTTTAAATGTTTTATATGCTAATCTGAACAGCCTTGGTAAACACTGTAATTTTGGAGAGCAGTTTGACTCCAGGGTTAGGGACCCATTTTTATGGCTGCGGAACATGAAATTTATTTTTCAAAATTAGTGGCATGAGATGTAGATTTGTAAAAGATGACTTCTCTTATTTCTGAAAGGATGCTGAACCTGGAGACAGCATTTGTTCATAATAAAATTGAGCCACAACCAATGAAAGCAGCGAGTGTTGGTCCAGAGAGAACCAGCTGTAGACATTGTGGTTTTCCTCATGATAGCAGTAAGTGTAGGTTTAGTGACTACCTGTAGATTGATAGGGGTAAAACTGAAAGTGGATGGAGAGAGATTGGTGATTATTGGTGCCTATGCACCTGGTCATGAGAAGAAAGATCATGAGAGGCACATGTTTTGGGAGCAGCTGAGTGAGTGTGTTAGCATCTTTGATGCATGAGACTGGGTTATAGTAATGGGTGATTTGAATGCAAATGTGAGTAATGTGGTAGTTGAGGGTATAACTGGTGTACATTGGGTGTTCAGTGTTACAAATGGAAATGGCGAAGAGCCTTGTAGATTTTTGTACTGAAAAAGGACTGGTGATTAGGAATACCTGGTTTAAAAAGAGAGATATACATAAGTATACGTATGTAACTAGGATAGATGGCCAGAGAGTTTTATTGGATTATGTGTTAATTGATAGGGACATGACTTTTGGATGTTAATGTGCTGAGAGGGGCAGCGGAGGGATGTCTGATCATTATCTTTTGGAGGCGAAGGTGAAGATATGTTGAGGTTTTCAGAAAAGAAGAGAGTAGTGAGAGTAAGTGAGCTTGGAAAGGAGACTTGTGTGAGGAAGTACCAGGAGAGATTGAGTGCAGATTGGAAAAAGGTGAGAGCAAAGAGTGGGGGAGGAATGAGATGTATTTAGGGAAGCAGTGATGGCTTGTGCAAAAGATGCTTGTGGCATGAGAAAGGTGGAAGGTGGGCAGATTAGAAAGGGTAGTGAGTGGTGGGATGAAGAAGTAAGATTGTTAGTGAAAGAGAAGAGAGAGGCATTTGGAAAATTTTTTGCAAGGGAATAGTGCAAATGACTGGGAGATGTATAAAAGAAAGAGGCAAGAGGTCAAGAGAAAGGTGCAAGAGGTGAAAAAGAGGGCAAATGAGAGTTGGGGTGAGAGAGTATCATTAGATTTTAGGGAGAACAAAAAGGTGTTTTGGAAGGAGGTAAATAAGGTGCGTAAGACAAGAGAACAAAAGGGAACATCGGTGGAGGGGGCAAATGGGGAGGTAATGATAAGTAGTGGTGAAGTGAGAGGGAGATGGAGTGAGTATTTTGAAGGTTTGTTGATTGTGGTCAAGGTGGTGTGCGAAATGAGAGGGTCAGGGAGAATGATTTGGTAAACAGAGAAGAGGTAGTGAAAGCTTTGTGGAAGATGAAAGCTGGCAAGGCGGTGGGATTTGATGGTATTGCAGTGGAATTTATTAAAAAAGGGGGTGACTGTGTTGTTGACTGGTGGGTGAGGATATTCAGTGTATGTATGGTTCATGGTGAAGTGCCTGAGGATTGGCGGAATGCATGCATAGTGCCGTTGTACAAAGGCAAAGGGGATAAAGGTGAGTGTTCAAATTACAGAGGTATAAGTTTGTTGAGTATTCCTGGAAAATTATATGGGAGGGTATAGATTGAGAGGGTGAAGGCATGTACAGAACATCAGATTGGGGAAGAGCAGTGTGGTTTCAGAAGTGGTAGAAGATATGTGGATCAAGTGTTTGCTTTGAGGAATGTATGTGAGAAATACTTAGAAAAACAAATGGATTTGTATGTAGCATTTATGGATCTGGAGAAGGTATATGATAAGAGTTGATAGAGATGCTTTGTGGAAGGTATTAAGAGTATTTGGTGTGGGAGGTAAGTTGCTAGAAGCAGTGAAAAGTTTTTATCGAGGATGTAAGGCATGTGTATGAGTAGGAAGAGAGGAAAGTGATTGGTTCCCAGTGAATGTCAGTTTGCGGCAGGGGTGCGTGATGTCTCCATGGTTGTTTAATTTGTTTATGGATGGGGTTGTTAGGGAGGTGACTGCAGGAGTTTTGGAGAGAGGAGAAAGTATGCAGTTTGTTGAGGATGATAGGGCTTGGGAAGTGAGTCAGTTGTTGTTTGCTGATGTTACAGCGCTGGTGGCTGATTGTGGTGAGAAACTGCAGAAGGTGGTGCCTAAGTTTGGGTCTGTGAAAGAAGGAAGCTGAGAGTAGATGTGAATAAGAGCAAGGTTATTAGGTTCAGTAGGGTTAAGGGACAAGTCAACTGGGAGGTAAGTTTGAATAGAGAAAAACTGGAGGAAGTGAAGTGTTTTAGATAGCTGGGAGTGGATTTGGCAGTGGATGGAACCATGGAAGCGGAAGTGAGTCACAGGGTGGGCAAGGAACCGAAGGTTCTGGGAGCGTTGAAGAATGTGTGGAAGGCGAGAACCTTATCTCAGAGAGCAAAGGTGGGTATGTTTGAAGGAATAATGGTTCCAACAATGTTGTATGGTTGTGAGGGTGGATGTGTTGGAAAGGATGTTGGAGGACAATATGTGATGTGAGGTGGTTTGATCGAGTAAGTAATGAAACGGTAAGAGAGATGTGTGGTAATAAAAAGAGTGTGGTTGAGAGAGCAGAAGATAGTGTATTGAAATGGTTTGGTCACATGGAGAGAATGAGTGAGGAAAGATTGACAAAGAGGATATGTGTATCAGAGGTGTAGGGAACAAGGAGAAGTGGGAGACCAAATTGGAGGTGGAAGGATGGAGTGAAAAAGATTTTGAGCGATCTTGTCGACGTGCTGTCAGTGGATTGAATCAGGGCATGTGAAGCATCTGGGTTAAACCATGGAATGTTTTGTGGGGCCTGGATGTGGAAAGGGAGCTGTGGTTCCGGTGCATTACACATGACAGCTAGAGACTTAGTGTGAACGAAAGTGGCCTTTGTTGTCTTTTCCTAGTGCTATCTTGCACGCATGTAGGGGTAGGGGAGTGTGGGTGCCATTTCATGTGTGGTGGGGTGGCGGTGTGAATGGATGAAGGTAGCATGTATGAATATCTACATGTGTATATATGTATATGTCTGTGTATTTATATGTATTATACATTGAAATGTATAGGTATGTATATGTGCGTGTGTGGGCGTTTATGTATATACATGTGTAAGTGGGTGGGTTGGGCCATTCTTTCGTCTTTTTCCTTCCTACCCACTAACGGGGGAGACACGACAAAGCAAAATAAATAAATGAATAAATAAATCCCTTTGCGTAAACACAACTAAAAAGGGTGAATTAATATGCAACATTGCATTCTTTACAGCAGGTGTTCTCATGCTGCAGCAGATTTCCCCTCCTAGGAGCCTGGATTTTGATCAAAGAGACCTATAATTGGTTTTTTTTACTGTCCTTCACCGAAAGGTAAAAGATCTTTCCTTTGATCATGAGGGTAAGCTCCATTGAAATTAATACACAACCAACAGAGGGCTGTCATTGAAGCAGAAATTTTTTGGGAATACTGCAGCAGTGGGTTAAACTAAACACTTTCAAATAGCAAAATGAGAAAGGTGTTACACAGCTCAGATCTCACACATGTGACAAAAAAAACTATGCCCTCCTGATTTTCCTAAAGCATATTTTGGAGACCCCAAGTGTAAAAAAAAATTTTGAAGCGGGGGGTACAGGATCCCCCAAACTGCAAAGTACCTTATTTAACTTTTGTTTCCCCATAATTTGAAGGGCCCATCCCGGGGCAAAAAAGGAGTTTAGTAAAACACTTAGCCCCACATCCTACTCGGGGTACGATTTAAAAAGATGGCACAATGGAGTTTCCTGATGAAAAGGATATCGGGGAAGATCAGACAGTATTACTGGGTTGGGAAACATTTTCGTCAGTGTTTGCAATGAAATTTATAACCCATAAAGCCTGGAATACTGGAATTAGCAAAATATTTGCGGGTTAACAAAAAAAATTTTGTGCATTGAGTTCTACTAAAACTTCATTATTGGGAAACAAACACTGGCACTCGGGGCTGATATAGCCTCGTTCAGGATGTAACACAGAAAATCCGTCTTGCCCTCTCAGAGTTAGCTTTGTGCTGACATTGCCTCACTCCAACGTTGATGCACAGCGTATCTTTAGTCATGTGAACATCATGAAGTCAAAGCTTCAAAATAGACGAATATCAAAAGCTTAAATGCAATACTAACTATCAAGTATGGACTGAGAAGTAATTGAAACTGCTGTTATGATTATAAACTGCTTAAGGAGGTATTGAAAAACATTGGGTCATTGAAAGCATATGAGTCATAACCACAACAAGGAGGACCCTCACATAGACCACAACAACCCCAGGACATTGACCACGAAGAGATTACGGGTTTAGAAATAGCAGATGTGGAATAATGGTGAGTATTTTAGTGTTAAAGCAGTCAGTTGTACCTATATTGATAACCTGGAAGTCAAAAAGCAGAAATGATTCGATAATCTTTTTTTTCAGTAAGTTTAGCACTTTTCGAGATGTGAATCTAGCGCTATCTGAAATTTGAGGTTGGCAACTCTGAGGCAGCCCGTCAATGTCAGTGGACTCAGTCCCAGCCAAGCAACTCTCTCTCTATATATATTATTGCTGGTTGTTTAATAGAGAATTGGAGTTTTTGTAGATTCTTTTGATATGACCTTACACCACAGTAGAAGACTCTGAAAACCAGTGCTAGAGTTGCCCCTTGCCAGAGGCCTGTTGAGGGTGAGGCAATAAAGGCAAACAAGTGGCTTCAGAGTTCACCAGTTGTACTGTGGCCACCCCCTTGGGTGAGTTCCTGAACAGAACAAGCATCAGAGATAAAGATAGATAGATAGATAACTGTTGTATGTACAATTAGGGCATTACTGATCAGCAAAGAGTCTGTTGGGTTACTTGATTTTTTTTCCTCAGTTGCCTTTTTAGAATATCATCAACTGCAGCCATCTGTAAAAATATCTTGTGTTTTTAGTGGGTCAGTGAAGATGCTTGTCCTAGATTTGCTTGTTGCTATGGGTAAAAGTATTATAGATGACAGATTATGCCGTTAATGGCTTTTTCTTCATCTTTTTCATGTTTCATATGACATTGTTATGATCAATGTCTGATAATTCTTGTGATGTATTATCTTTGCTGGGTGAGCTGTGGCTTTGTAGAAGGTCTACAGTTCTTTTTCCTTCCAGTAAGAGATCTTGCTTTTCCTCCCCTGACTTGTGCCTTCTTCTCACTGGTTTATGTCTATTTCATGTCTGGAGGACCATGGTGGTCGTCATGCTTGTTTTGGCATTTTGATCACATCCTCCAAATTCATATGTTTAAGTATTAAACCTGAAATTACTGAAAGCATTTCCATTGTTATGTATGTACTGTTTGGGCAGTGCAGAATCCAGAGTTGTTTTTGCTTCATTTTGGTTATGATCAGAGTAGAGGTGTTTGAGATCAACTTGTATCATATTAGGGCTTCAGTATTTGTAAAGATTATGTTCAGTGTTATTTCCTCTGTTTGATTTTGTTATTTGTTGACTGTGGGAGAATTTTTCACATAGTTTGAATATTCTCTATTATGTAGTTGTTCGTCTAAGCTCCTTCCAGTGTTAGCGTTTTCAGCTACAGCGTTATATCCTGCTGGTTTCATATGTGGCAGGTTGGTGTCTCCTAAACCAAGCGTTGAGTATTGGTATATACTCAGGATACTATTATTATGAAAGCCTTTTGAAGGATTGAATACTCCACTATGATTATTTTTGTTTACTGCCCCTGTACATATAGTGAACTTTTGTGTCATCTATGATTTTGGTAAAGAATAAACAAGCAGAAAGTTGGCTAACCAGAAAGTGTCTTCTACTCTTAGAAGATGCCTTAGTTACTACCATTAGTGATGAGCACAGGATGGTCTATTGTTGGCAGGTTCAAGTTTTGGGTGCAAGAAGCTGCGATGTGGAACTTTTGACCACACCTGCCTCAAGATGAGACCAGCCTGCTTGTCTCATATGTCCATAACTTAGGGTTTCATCATGGCATCACAAGTTAAGATTGACTCTTTTGACCCCTCCATGATTACCCCAGAACTATGGCTGAGTCTGTTATCAGCCCATTTTGCTCATCTAGGGATAACGGAGGAGACAGAAGAGAAGTGGCCAGCTTCTGGTGTCAATTGGTACAGAGACGTATTGGGTACCCACTGCGTTCCTGATTTACCTCACACAAAACCTTATGATGATTTAGCACGGGAGAAGCGTTATGATGCAAAGCCATCCTATCATCGTCGCTTGATTGCTTTTCAACAGAGGAAGGAAAGATCAGATGAAACTTTAAATGTTTTATATGCTAATCTGAACAGCCTTGGTAAACACTGTAATTTTGGAGAGCAGTTTGACTCCAGGGTTAGGGACCCATTTTTATGGCTGCGGAACATGAAATTTATTTTTCAAAATTAGTGGCATGAGATGTAGATTTGTAAAAGATGACTTCTCTTATTTCTGAAAGGATGCTGAACCTGGAGACAGCATTTGTTCATAATAAAATTGAGCCACAACCAATGAAAGCAGCGAGTGTTGGTCCAGAGAGAACCAGCTGTAGACATTGTGGTTTTCCTCATGATAGCAGTAAGTGTAGGTTTAGTGACTACCTGTAGATTGATAGGGGTAAAACTGAAAGTGGATGGAGAGAGATTGGTGATTATTGGTGCCTATGCACCTGGTCATGAGAAGAAAGATCATGAGAGGCACATGTTTTGGGAGCAGCTGAGTGAGTGTGTTAGCATCTTTGATGCATGAGACGGGGTTATAGTAATGGGTGATTTGAATGCAAATGTGAGTAATGTGGTAGTTGAGGGTATAACTGGTGTACATTGGGTGTTCAGTGTTACAAATGGAAATGGCGAAGAGCCTTGTAGATTTTTGTACTGAAAAAGGACTGGTGATTAGGAATACCTGGTTTAAAAAGAGAGATATACATAAGTATACGTATGTAACTAGGATAGATGGCCAGAGAGTTTTATTGGATTATGTGTTAATTGATAGGGACATGACTTTTGGATGTTAATGTGCTGAGAGGGGCAGCGGAGGGATGTCTGATCATTATCTTTTGGAGGCGAAGGTGAAGATATGTTTGGAGGTTTTCAGAAAAGAAGAGAGTAGTGAGAGTAAGTGAGCTTGGAAAGGAGACTTGTGTGAGGAAGTACCAGGAGAGATTGAGTGCAGATTGGAAAAAGGTGAGAGCAAAGAGTGGGGGAGGAATGAGATGTATTTAGGGAAGCAGTGATGGCTTGTGCAAAAGATGCTTGTGGCATGAGAAAGGTGGAAGGTGGGCAGATTAGAAAGGGTAGTGAGTGGTGGGATGAAGAAGTAAGATTGTTAGTGAAAGAGAAGAGAGAGGGATTTGGAAAATTTTTTGCAAGGGAATAGTGCAAATGACTGGGAGATGTATAAAAGAAAGAGGCAAGAGGTCAAGAGAAAGGTGCAAGAGGTGAAAAAGAGGGCAAATGAGAGTTGGGGTGGAGAGAGTATCATTAGATTTTAGGGAGAAAAAAAAAGGTGTTTTGGAAGGAGGTAAATAAGGTGCGTAAGACAAGAGAACAAAAGGGAACATCGGTGGAGGGGGCAAATGGGAGGTAATGATAAGTAGTGGTGAAGTGAGAGGGAGATGGAGTGAGTATTTTGAAGGTTTGTGATTGTGGTCAAGGTGGTGTGCGAAATGAGAGGGTCAGGGAGAATGATTTGGTAAACAGAGAAGAGGTAGTGGGAAAACTTTGTGGAAGATGAAAGCTGGCAAGGCGGTGGGGTTTGATGGTATTGCAGTGGAATTTATTAAAAAAGGGGTGACTGTGTTGTTGACTGGTGGGTGAGGATAAATTCAGTGTATGTATGGTTCATGGTGAAGTGCCTGAGGGTTGGCGGAATGCATGCATAGTGCCGTTGTACAAAGGCAAAGGGGATAAAGGTGAGTGTTCAAATTACAGAGGTATAAGTTTGTTGAGTATTCCTGGAAAATTATATGGGAGGTATAGATTGAGAGGGTGAAGGCATGTACAGAACATCAGATTGGGGAAGAGCAGTGTGGTTTCAGAAGTGGTAGAAGATATGTGGATCAAGTGTTTGCTTTGAGGAATGTATGTGAGAAATACTTAGAAAAACAAATGGATTTGTATGTAGCATTTATGGATCTGGAGAAGGTATATGATAAGAGTTGATAGAGATGCTTTGTGGAAGGTAAATTTAAAAGTATTTGGTGTGGGAGGTAAGTTGCTAGAAGCAGTGAAAAGTTTTTATCGAGGATGTAAGGCATGTGTATGAGTAGGAAGAGAGGAAAGTGATTGGTTCCCAGTGAATGTCAGTTTGCGGCAGGGGTGCGTGATGTCTCCATGGTTGTTTAATTTGTTTATGGATGGGGTTGTTAGGGAGGTGACTGCAGGAGTTTTGGAGAGAGGAGAAAGTATGCAGTTTGTTGAGGATGATAGGGCTTGGGAAGTGAGTCAGTTGTTGTTTGCTGATGTTACAGCGCTGGTGGCTGATTGTGGTGAGAAACTGCAGAAGGTGGTGCCTAAGTTTGGGTCTGTGAAAGAAGGAAGCTGAGAGTAGATGTGAATAAGAGCAAGGTTATTAGGTTCAGTAGGGTTAAGGGACAAGTCAACTGGGAGGTAAGTTTGAATAGAGAAAAACTGGAGGAAGTGAAGTGTTTTTAGATAGCTGGGAGTGGATTTGGCAGTGGATGGAAAACCCTGGAAGCGGAAGTGAGTCACAGGGTGGGCAAGGAACCGAAGGTTCTGGGAGCGTTGAAGAATGTGTGGAAGGCGAGAACCTTATCTCAGAGAGCAAAGGTGGGTATGTTTGAAGGAATAATGGTTGTAGGGTTTGAGCTGGGCTATGGATAGAGTTGTGCGCAGGAGGATGGATGTGCTGGAAATGAAATGTTTGAGGACAATGTGTGGTGTGAGGTGGTTTGATCGAGTAAGTAACGTAAGGGTAAGAGAGATGTGTGGAAATAAAAAGAGCGTGGTTGAGAGAGCAGAAGAGGGTGTTTTGAAATGGTTTGGGCACATGGAGAGAATGAGTGAGGAAAGATTGACCAAGAGGATATATGTGTCGGAGGTGGAGGGAACGAGGAGAAGAGGGAGACCAAATTGGAGGTGGAAAGATGGAGTGAAAAAGATTTTGTGTGATCGGGGCCTGAACATGCAGGAGGGTGAAAGGAGGGCAAGGAATAGAGTGAATTGGAGCGATGTGGTATACAGGGGTTGACGTGCTGTCAGTGGATTGAATCAAGGCATGTGAAGCGTCTGGGGTAAACCATGGAAAGCTGTGTAGGTATGTATATTTGCGTGTGTGGACGTGTGTATGTACATGTGTATGGGGGGGGGGGTTGGGCCATTTCTTTCGTCTGTTTCCTTGCGCTACCTCGCAAACGCGGGAGACAGCGACAAAGTATAAAAAAAAAAAAAAAAAATATATATATATATATATATATATATATATATATATATATATATATATATATATATATATGTATATATATATATATATATATATATATATATATATATATATATATATCTAAAACACTTCACTTCCTCCAGTTTTTCTCCATTCAAACTCACCTCCCAATTGACTTGACCCTCAACCCTACTGTACCTAATAACCTTGCTCTTATTCACATTTACTCTTAACTTTCTTCTTCTACACACTTTACCAAACTCAGTCACCAGCTTCTGCAGTTTCTCACATGAATCAGCCACCAGCGCTGTATCATCAGCGAACAACAACTGACTCACTTCCCAAGCTCTCTCATCCCCAACAGACTTCATACTTGCTCCTCTTTCCAAAACTCTTGCATTTACCTCCCTAACAACCCCATCCATAAACAAATTAAACAACCATATATATATATATTTATTTATATTTATTATACTTTGTCGCTGTCTCCCGCATTTGCGAGGTAGCGCAAGGAAACAGACGAAAGAAATGGCCCAACCCCCCCCCCCATACACATGTATATGCATACGTCCACACACGCAAATATACATACCTACACAGCTTTCCATGGTTTACCCCAGATGCTTCACATGCCTTGATTCAATCCACTGACAGCACGTCAACCCCGGTATACCACATCGCTCCAATTCACTCTATTCCTTGCCCTCCTTTCACTCTCCTGCATGTTCAGGCCCCGATCACACAAAATCTTTTTCACTCCATCTTTCCACCTCCAATTTGGTCTCCCTCTTCTCCTCGTTCCCTCCACCTCCGACACATATATCCTCTTGGTCAATCTTTCCTCACTCATTCTCTCCATGTGCCCAAACCACTTCAAAACACCCTCTTCTGCTCTCTCAACCACCCTCTTTTTATTTCCACACATCTCTCTTTCCCTTACGTTACTCACTCGATCAAACCACCTCACACCACACATTGTCCTCAAACATCTCATTTCCAGCACATCCATCCTCCTGCGCACAACTCTATCCATAGCCCACGCCTCGCAACCATACAACATTGTTGGAACCACTATTTCTTCACACATACCCATTTTTGCTTTCCGAGATAATGTTCTCGACTTCCACACATTCTTCAAGGCCCCCAGAATTTTCGCCCCCTCCCCCACCCTATAATCCACTTCCGCTTCCATGGTTCCATCCGCTGCCAGATCCACTCCCAGATATCTAAAACACTTCACTTCCTCCAGTTTTTCTCCATTCAAACTCACCTCCCAATTGACTTGACCCTCAACCCTACTGTACCTAATAACCTTGCTCTTATTCACATTTACTCTTAACTTTCTTCTTCCACACACTTTACCAAACTCAGTCACCAGCTTCTGCAGTTTCTCACATGAATCAGCCACCAGCGCTGTATCATCAGCGAACAACAACTGACTCACTTCCCAAGCTCTCTCATCCCCAACAGACTTCATACTTGCCCCTCTTTCCAAAACTCTTCCATTTACCTCCCTAACAACCCCATCCATAAACAATATATATATATATATATATATATATATATATATATATATATATATATATATATATATATATTTTTTTTTTTTTTTTTTCTTTGTCGCTCTCCCGCATTTGCGAGGTAGCGCAAGGAAACAGACGAAAGAAATGGCCCAACCCACCCCCATACACATGTATATACATTCATCCACACACGCAAATATACATACCTACACAGCTTTCCATGGTTTACCCCAGACGCTTCACATGCCCTGATTCAATCCACTGACAGCATGTCAACCCCGGTATACCACTTCGATCCAATTCACTCTATTCCTTGCCCTCCTTTCACCCTCCTGCATGGTCACGCCCCGATCACACAAAATCTTTTTCACTCCATCTTTCCACCTCCAATTTGGTCTCCCACTTCTCCTCGTTCCCTCCACCTCCGACACATATATCCTCTTGGTCAATCTTTCCTCACTCATTCTCTCCATGTGCCCAAACCATTTCAAAACACCCTCTTCTGCTCTCTCAACCATGCTCTTTTTATTTCCACACATCTCTCTTACCCGTACGTTACTTACTCGATCAAACCACCTCACACCACACATTGTCCTCAAACATCTCATTTCCAGCACATCCATCCTCCTGCGCACAACTCTATGCATAGCCCACGCCTCGCAACCATACAACATTTTTGGAACCACTATTCCTTCAAACATACCCATTTTTGCTTTCTGAGATAATGTTCTCGACTTCCAAACATTCTTCAAGGCTCCCAGGATTTTCGCCCCCTCCCTCACCCTATGATCCACTTCCGCTTCCATGGTTCCATCTGCTGCCAGATCCACTCCCAGATATCTAAAACACTTTACTTCCTCCAGTTTTTCTCCATTCAAACTTACCTCCCAACTGACTTGACCCTCAACCCTACTGTACCTAATAACTTTGCTCTTATTCACATTTACTCTTAACTTTCTTCTTTCACACACTTTACCAAACTCAGTCACCAGCTTCTGCAGTTTCTCGCATGAATCAGCCACCAGCGCTGTATCATCAGCGAACAACAACTGACTCACTTCCCAAGCTCTCTCATCCCCAACAGACTTCATACTTGCCCCTCTTTCCAAATCTCTTGCATTCACTTCCCTAACAACTCCATCCATAAACAAATTAAACAACCATGGAGACATCACACACCCCTGCCGCAAACCTACATTCACTGAGAACCAATCACTTTCCTCTCTTCCTACATGTACACATGCCTTACATCCTCGATAAAAACTTTTCACTGCTTCTAACAACTTGCCTCCTACACCATATATTCTTAATACCTTCCACAGAGCATCTCTATCAACTCTATCATATGCCTTCTCCAGATCCATAAATGCTACATACAAATCCATTTGCTTTTCTAAGTATTTCTCACATACATTCTTCAAAGCAAACACCTGATCCACACATCCTCTGCCACTTCTGAAACCACACTGCTCTTCCCCAATCTGATGCTCTGTACATGCCTTCACCCTCTCAATCAATACCCTCCCATATAATTTACCAGGAATACTCAACAAACTTATACCTCTGTAATTTGAGCACTCACTCTTATCCCCTTTGCCTTTGTACAATGGCACTATGCACGCATTCTGCCATTCCTCAGGCACCTCACCATGAGTCATACATACATTAAATAACCTTACCAACCAGTCAATAATATAGTCACCCCCTTTTTTAATAAATTCCACTGCAATACCATCCAAACCTGCTGCCTTGCCGGCTTTCATCTCCCGCAAAGCTTTTACTACTTCTTCTCTGTTTACCAAATCATTTTCCCTAACCCTCTCACTTTGCACACCACCTCGACCAAAACACCCTATATCTGCCACTCTATCATCAAACACATTCAACAAACCTTCAAAATACTCACTCCATCTCCTTCTCACATCACCACTACTTGTTATCACCTCCCCATTTGCGCCCTTCACTGAAGTTCCCATTTGCTCCCTTGTCTTACGCACTTTATTTACCTCCTTCCAAAACATCTTTTTATTCTCCCTAAAATTTAATGATACTCTCTCACCCCAACTCTCATTTGCCCTCTTTTTCACCTCTTGCACCTTTCTCTTGACCTCCTGTCTCTTTCTTTTATACATCTCC
The DNA here is from genome assembly GCF_036320965.1 of Panulirus ornatus. Taxonomy (NCBI): domain Eukaryota; kingdom Metazoa; phylum Arthropoda; class Malacostraca; order Decapoda; family Palinuridae; genus Panulirus; species Panulirus ornatus. Next base: position 10,007,068 of record NC_092274.1, read on the forward strand.
CACTCAATTGCATTTTTTCCCTGCAAAAATCGTCCAAATGCCTCTCTCTTCTCTTTCACTAATAATCTTACTTCTTCATCCCACCACTCACTACCCTTTCTAATCAACCCACCTTCCACGCTTCTCATGCCACAAGCATCTTTTGCGCAATCCATCACTGATTCCCTAAATACATCCCATTCCTCCCCCACTCCCTTTATTTCCATTGTTGTCACCTTTTTCCATTCTGTACTCAGTCTCTCCTGGTACTTCCTCACACAAGTCTCCTTCCCAAGCTCACTTACTCTCACCACCCTCTTCACCCCAACATTCACTCTTCTTTTCTGAAAACCCATACAAATCTTCACCTTAGCCTCCACAAGATAATGATCAGACATCCCTCCAGTTGCACCTCTCAGCACATTAACATCCAAAAGTCTCTCTTTCGCGCGCCTGTCAATTAACACGTAATCCAATAACGCTCTTTGGCCATCTCTCCTACTTACATACGTATTCTTATGTATATCTCGCTTTTTAAACCAGGTATTCCCAATCACCAGTCCTTTTTCAGCACATAAATCTACAAGCTCTTCACCATTTCCATTTACAACACTGAACACCCCATGTATAGCAATTATTCCCTCAACTGCCACTTTACTCACCTTTGCATTCAAATCACCCATCACTATAACCTGGTCTCGTGCATCAAAACCACTAACACACTCATTCAGCTGCTCCCAAAAAGACTTGCCTTTCATGATCTTTCTTCTCATGCCCAGGTGCATATGCACCAATAATCACCCAACTCTCTCCATCAACTTTCAGTTTTACCCATATTAATTGAGAATTTACTTTCTTACGTTCTATCACATACTCCCACAACTCCTGTTTCAGGAGTAGTGCTACTCCTTCCCTTGCTCTTGTCCTCTCACTAACCCCTGACTTTACTCCCAAGACATTCCCAAACCACTCTTCCCCTTTACCCTTGAGCTTCGTTTCACTCAGAGCCAAAGCATCCAGGTTCCTTTCCTCAAACATACTACCTATCTCTCCTTTTTTCACATCTTGGTTACATCCACACACATTTAGACACCCCAATCTGAGCCTTCGAGGAGGATGAGCACTCCCCGCGTGACTCCTTCTGTTTCCCATTTTAGAAAGTTAAAAAATACAAGGAGGGGAGGATTTCTGGCCCCCCGCTCCCATCCCCTCTAGTCGCCTTCTACGACACGCGAGGAATGTGTGGGAAGTATTCTTTCACCCCTATCCCCAGGGATGATATGTATATATATATATATATATATATATATATATATATATATATATATATATATATATATATATACATATATATATACATACACATACACACGCACATATACACACACACACACACACACACACACACACACACATATATATATATATATATATATATATATATATATATATATATATATATATATATATATATATATATATATATATTCTTTTTCTTTGAAACTATTCGCCATTTCCCGCGTTAGCGAGGTAGCGTTAAGAACAGAAGACTGGGCCTTGGAGGGAATATCCTCACCTGGCCCCCTTCTCTGTTCCTTGTTTTGGAAAATTAAAAAAAAAAACGAGAGGGGAAGATTTCCAGCCCCCCGCTCCCTCCCCTTTTAGTCGCCTTCTACGACACGCAGGGAATACGTGGGAAGTATTCTTTCTCCCCTATCCCCAGGGATATATATATATATATATATACACATACATACATACATACACACACATGTACATAATTCATACATGCTGCCTTTATTCATTCCTGTCGCCACCCCGCCACACATGAAATGACAACCCCCGCCCCCCACACATGCGCGAGGTAGCACTAGGAAAAGACAACAAAGACCACATTCGTTCACACTCAGTCACTAGCTGTCATGTATGATGCACTGAAACCACAGCTCCCTTTCCGCATCCAGGCCTCACAAAACTTTCCATGGTTTACCCCAGATTCTTCACATGCCCTGGTTCAGTTCATTGACAGCTCGTCAACCCAGGTATACCACATCGTTCCAATTCACTCTATTCCTTGCATGCCTTTCACCCTCCTGATTGTTCAGGCCCTGATCGCTCAAAATCTTTTTCACTCCATCCTTCCACCTCTAATTTGGTCTCCCACTTCTCCTTGTTCCTTCCACCTCTGACACATATATTGTCTTTGTCAATCTTTCCTCACTCATTTTCTCCACGTGACCAAACCATTTGAATACACCATCTTCTGCTCTCTCAACCACATTCTTTTTATTACCACACATCTCTCTTACCCTTTCATTACTTACTCGATCAAACCACCTCACACCACATATTGTCCTCAAACATCTCATTTCGAACACATCCAACCTCTTCCACACAACCCTGTTTATAGCCCACGCCTCGCAACCATTGTTGGAACGCTATTCCTTCAAACATACCCATTTTTGCTTTTTGAGATAACGTTCTCCCCTCCCACACATTCTTCAACGCTCTCAAAACTTTCGCCCCCTCCCCACCCTGTGGCTCACTTCCACTTCCATGGTTCCATCCACTGCCAAATCCACTCCCAGATATCTAAAACTTTTCACTTCCTCCAGTTTTTCTCCATTCAAACTTACCTCCCAGTTGACTTGTCCCTCAACCCTACTGTACCTAATAACCTTGCTCTCATTCACATTTACTCTCAGCTTTCTTCTTTCACACACTTTACCAAACTCAGTCGCCATCTTCTGCAGATTCTCACCCAAATCAGCCACCAGTGCTGTATTGTCAGCGAACAACAACTGACTCACTTCCCAAGCCCTCTCATCCACAATAAACCGCATACTTTCCCCTCTCTCCAAAACTCTTGCATTCACCTCCCTAACAACCCCATCCATAAACAAATTAAACAACCATGGAGACATCACGCACCCCTGCTGCAAACCGACATTCACCTAGAACCAATCTCTTTTCTCTCTTCCTACTTGTACACATGCCTTACATCCTTGATAAAAACTTTTCTCTGCTTCCAGCACCTTGCCTCCTACACCATATACTCTTAATACCTTCCACAGAGCATCTCTATCAACTCTATCATATGCCTTCTTCAGATCCATAAATGCTACATACAAATGCATTTGTTTTTCTAAGTATTTCTCACATACATTCTTCCAAGCAAATACCTGATCCACACATCCTCTACCACTTCTGAAACCACACTGCTCTTCCCCAATCTGGTGTTATGTACATGCCTTCACCCTCTCAATCAATACCCTCCCATATAATTTCCCAGAAATACTCAGTAAATGTATACCTCTGTAATTTGAAGACTCGCCTTTATCCCCTTTGTCTTTGTACAGTGGCACTATGCATGCATTCTGCCAATCCTCAGGCACTTCACCATGAGCCATACATACAATGAATATCCTAACCAACCAGTCAACAACACAGTCAACCCCTTTTTTAACAAATTCCATTGCAATACCATCCAAACCCACTGCCTTGCCAGCTTTCATCTTCTTCAAAGGTTTCACTACCTCTTTTCTGTTTACCAAATCCTTCTCCCTGACCGCACACCACTTCGACCAAAACACCCTACATCTGCCACTCTTATCATCTAACACATTCAACAAATCTTCAAAATACACCATCTCCTCCTCACATTGCCACTACTTGTTATTACCTTCCCATTAGCCTCCTTCACTGATGTTCCCATTTGTTCTCTTGTCTTGCACACTTTATTTACCTCCTTCCAAAACATCTTTTCATTCTCCCTAAAATTTAATGATACTCTCTTACCCCAACTCTCATTTGCCCTCTTTTTCACCTCTTGCACCTTTCTCTTGACCTCCTGCCTCTTTCTTTTATACATCTCCCAGTCATTTGCAGTATTTCCTTGCAAAAATCGTCCAAATGCCTCTCTCTTCTCTTTCACTAATAATCTTACCTCATCATCCAACTACTCACTACCCTTTCTAATCTTTTATAGACTCATTATTTGAGGAAATAAGCCACAGGTCAAATTATAATTTATTCTATCTTTTATCAGGCCCCTTAGGCATATTGATACTCCTAATCTAGCAGAATGCACAATTCAATAGCTGCCCATACCCAAAGCTAAGATCGCAATTTTTGAGACATAATAGTGTAAAACTGTATTTTGGAAGGTAAGACTCCATAATTCCTACAGTTCATTTGATCCATGATCAGGTCTCCTTATCATTATTCGTATCTATGCTTTGGTAAAATTGGTAATTCGCCATCTGTTCAGCTGAAGTTTGCAGGATTTAAGACATTTAAGTGTACATTATTTTTTTTTTTTACAGTTTTTTCTTTTACCCTATACAACCACATATGATTTCATAGTTTTATAATTGTAATAGGCTGACATTCAATTTTCAGGTGTCAGTTTACAGTGGTATGGATTTTCAGTGAGCTATAGTGGACTGAATGACCCATTTCTGCTGGGTATAAGTTTAACACTCCTAATTTGTTAGAGAAAAGATTTTATTTTATTTTTCAGAAAGAATTTTCATCCAGATGTTTTTGATAGATTTCTTGAATTTGCTTACTTTGTTACTGACACAGTATGTTTTATGAAGGTATTTGGAGAACCCATTTCTTATCGGAAAAATAGCTAATTTAGAAGCATTCTGTTGTTAATCATATAAACAATATTGGATTTCTTCTAGGTACACAACCCCTTTCTCAGGAGTGCTTCATATTGCTGAAGTTCAGAGGACTGACGCAGGCTTTTATAGGTAAGACCTCCAAATTGCTTATGTTTTATCAGTCATGTTAGAATAATTGTGCAAAAAATCTACACTACTTTTTTTTTGTGGAAATCTTGCGTTTGAAAATGGCCATGTATTATGAATAGTACTCTTGATGTAGAATAATACAATAATGCCTGTCATAGTGGGGTTTGTTGTTTCTATTTAGGTATGTTGATACACCTTACCCTCACTCTACATAGGGTATATGTGCATACACAATATTTATATCTACAAGGAAATTTAATGATATATGAGAGAAGGAATGCATTCCTCAAACCTCCCAGAATCTCCCTTTTTCACTCCTGCCACAGAGAACATGTTTACTAATTGATTTTGCTGTGACAGTATACATATAAAGCCTTTGCAAAGATCACACTTGAACTTTAGGGCCTATGTTTTATACATTTTCTCATAAAAGATATGACTTATTATGCTTTCAGCACTTCATTGAGCCAGTTTTTTTAGATTATATTTATATTTTTCTTAGCTGATAGTATGTTAGGTTCATTCATGTCAAACACACGTTTATTATCCAGAAAGTTAAGAAAAGATTAGATTTTGCAAATCAAGTGAAGTTTATTGTTGGTTTGGGAAGTAAAATTGAAGCCACCAACAATTATGGGCAGGACCCATGAGAGGAGGGTGTACCAAGGCTCAGTCCTATGAGTTGCCTGGGCTTGAGTAGATGATTCCTCTCATATGCTATCAGTAGTCTCCTTTTCAGTAATAAAAGATGGGTAGATATGAGGTTTAATGTTATCTCAAATCTCACTTGGGAATATCATTGATTTCATTTTGCGGAGGTAGTTCATTGTATGGAAAATGAAATATGACTGGGGTAGCATGAATTACAAAATATTTTCTTAGTTGTATGATGATAAACAAGTCAACACTGGGGAGAACTCACCTTCAGTACATTGTACATTAGTTTTGGAGGTCTTCTATTCCCACGGCTGGACTAGAGGCCAACCTATTGCATTGCTTCCTTTGTTTATGTTTGAGGCTACAGCTCATAGACTTACAAAACCACAGCATCCTTCCTGGTTTGGTAAATGTTTTAGTTACTTATCTAGGACACTTTTAAATTTATCCAATTTGGAGTTCCTAATTAAGTCTGCATGCAGTGGTTTCATTGAATGAAACCATGGTTTCTTGTGCCTTTATTGTTAATGTAACAGATATAGAAAACTGTAATATACTTCTCCTATTATAAGAAGATGCAGTAAGCACCAAAAAGAGAAGATCCATTGAATGTCCAGGGCCTGAAACTTTTCAACACATGTCCAGCAGAGATCAGAAACACCATGGGCTGCACAGTGGTGAAATTTAAGGTCCTGGATAAGTATTTATAAGTTGTACTAGACCAGTCAGGGTGTAGGGGCTATATGGGTCTATGAGCAGTAGTTTCCATAAGCCTGGTTGACCAGTATCCCAACTAAGCAGCATAGACCCTTCCCAGGCTATGGAGGCAGAAGACCTCTGAAGGTCAGAGGGAAAAAATGGGGAGGATGATGTAAGGATCTGTGAGGAACTGAATAAAAAGTTCAAAAGTGTTTTTGCAGTGGAAGACACTTTAATCCCAACATCATTTAGATGGAATGAGAAGGAGGTTTTGGAAATCATTGAGATATCTAGGAAAGATATTAACAAAATGCTAAAAGCATTTGACCCAAAATAGGCTCAGGATCCCGTGGAAATTTTAGCATATGTGGTGAAGATGTTTGCAGATTCATGAGATAAACCTCTTGAATACCATTGAAGTTGTCGCTGGAGAGAGACAAAGTGCTAGAAGAATGGGAAAGGGATTTTGTCATACCAACTTATGAGAAAAGAGACTGGGAACAGGCATTGGTCTCACTAATGAGTGTGGTATGTAAGGTCCTGGAGAAGATCATTAGAATGCAATTGGATAACTTCTACAAAGTATTCATTTCCTAAATGAGAGACAGTAAGACAGTATGGTTTTAGGGAAAGGTCATGTGTAACTAACCTCTGAGAGTTCTGCAAGAGTGAGCTCAGTCCTGAACAAAAGGGAATGCTGGGTAGACTGTTTGTATCTCATCTGCCAGAAATTATTTGACACGGTATAACCTGGTAGGAATAAGGGGGGAGACTCCTAAGATGGATAGGAGATTGTCTAGTGAGAGGGAACAAAGGACACATGTTAGGGGAGCCTTTTCCATATGGGTTGAGGTGGGTAGCAGATTTTTTTTTTTCATCCTTTTCCTAGGAGACTCCAGTCATGGACAAAAGTCTACATAAAGGCCGGGCTTTAATTGCATTATAGAGAGGGAATTATGAAAGATAAAGAAGATACAAGGGAAAGTATTTATGAATTTTGGAGAAAGTGAAAACCTGTCTTTTAAAATGTGCCAGGTTGTAGTTAATTGGGGAGACATAAGATAGAAAATTCCAAAGCTTCAAGGTGTAGGGAAAGAAATGTTTATCAGAATGACCCACCCTTGAGTTGCTAATGGCCATATAGTAATCATGTGATGTGGCAACTTGCTGAGTATTGCATGGTCTAGCTAGTGGTGGGGGCACACAAGCAGCCAGCCCTTGGGAGCAAAAACCAAAATACTACCTATAGAAGAGGGAAAGTGGACCAAAATTGCAGCATAGGGCAAGAGGGTCAAGTTTGGAAGTTAGCTTGGGACAGTTTATTAGTCGAACTGCTTACAACTCAACTCTCTCAAGTAAGGATGCAGAGCTAGAATCAACCCAGGTGTGAAAGCAGAACTCCATACAATGACGAATCAGTCCTTTGTATAAACGGAGCAACTGTTCAGAAGATAAGAAGGTTAACATCTATATAGGGCTTCCAGTTTCTTAGAGACAGACTTAGCTGTTTTTGTAATGTGGAGTTTCCAAGAAAAGTGGATGTCACAGTAATACCCAGTATCATCATTGAGTCAGTAGGTGGAATTACAGGACTGTCAAAGGAGAGATGAGAGTTGTGAGGAGTTTTCAGTAAAGAGATGGGTAGAAACTGGGTCATAGAGGCATTAAACTTAACAAGATTTCATCTACCCCATTGAGATATCCTGTCTCTGTCTGAGTTTATTGAGGAAGCTATCTCAAGACGAAGATGCAGATCGAGTGAAAGAGCAAGGAACAGAACTGAAGGCTGTGGATGAATGCAGTATTGAGTCATCAGCCTATGAGTGCATTTGGTTATTTGTGGAAGAGAGAAAATCATTTAAGAAAAGGGAAAAAATTAGGGAACAGGACAGAGCCATATTGGACACTGCAGTAGATGAAGAAAGGTTGGGGGAGGCTGATCCATCAACAACCACAAAGACAGATCAGTCAGAGAAGAAGCTGGATATGAAGGAGCAAAAAGAGGGGGGGAAACCAAAATAGAAGAACTTAGAGATTAGACCCTGAAGCCACACCCTGTCAAAAGCTGTGGAAATATCAAGGGCAACTACACAACAACTCCCCAGAATCTTTCAGGGATGATGACTGGACATAAGTAAGATAGGAAAGAGTATCATCAGTGGATCTCGCCTTATGCAACCCATACTGATGATCAGAGAGAAGACTGAGTTTTGAGGAATCTGAGATATGGGAGTTGAGAAGGGATTCAAAGACTATGGAATTGGTAGATGTCAAAGCACTTTTTGGACCATTGCTCTCTTTGAAATATGTTGTTGAATTGTTTGAAGATATGAAATCCTACCTGAATATGTTTTCAGATGATGCAAAGGTCAAGGTCATGATGAAAATGAACAGTGGAGAGGACTGCACCATCTTACAACGGGACTTAGCTGATTCTAAAGTTGGTCTGAATTGTAGGTAACGAAGTTCAACCTAGCCAAGTGTAAAGAATGAGGATGGGACATAGCAAAAGGTGGCTTCAATATGATTATTACCTAGTAGGAAGTAAGCTTCAGGGTTCTGCTTATGAGGAGGACTTGGGAGTTGACATTGTCCCTAACCTGTTATCAGAGTTGTATATTAGGTAAATAGTTAGGGAGACAAACTCTCCTCTGGCATATATTACATGGATATACATGGATAAGGAAATATTTAGCAAGCTATTCATGCCCTGTATAAGGCCAAAACTAGAATGTGCTTCTTAGGTTTGGTCACCACACCTAAAGAAGCACAGAGCTTATAGAGGAGGGCAACAGATATGGTACAAGAATTGAGAGCTAAGTTTCAGGGAAAGGCTGGAGGCTTTAGATTTACCCACCTTGGAAGAAAGTGAGGGATGACCTGAACACAAACTTTAAGCTTTTAAAAGAGTGATGATGTAGACAGTGACCAGTTCTTTGGAAGATGTAAGGATAGAACAACTAAAGGACATAACATGAATTTTAGTAAGAAACTTAGAAAAACGATGTAAAGAAATACTTTCATATTATAAAAGTTGTAGATGAATCGAACAGAATGACTGAGGACATGGTTGATGCAGACAGCATACATAGATTTAAGAGGTTGTATGATATCAGAGAATGTTCAAGAGATGGAGCCTCACAAGTGTAATTGATTACAAAAAAAAGTTATTAAAGAACTGAACTGTGGTGCTTTGAAATTGAACAGAGAGAAACAAGTGGCACTTAGCTTGAGATATAACATCTTAACATTATTGGATTTGACTGGATTACCACTTCCCCATTCCGGTGCTGCACGGATCTGAAATGAGAGAGGAAATATGTTTAGAATGAGAAAGAGATCAAGTATAAAATGAGGAGAAGGAGAGTGAGTTGAATTGTGCTGAGTGGAAACAATAGGGTCAGAAATAAGAATAAGAGGCACTATCATCAACTATTGCAATGGATCAGCCAGAGAGGAAGTTAAGCATTTAAGAGCTGAGAAAAACTGAAATACCTAAGACTGAAAGTATAGAAATGAAAGACTTATTCCACACCCTGTCAGATACTTTTGAGACATCAACAGCCATGACAGAAATTCCACAAAAATCTCTTGAGATAGGAGGACTAGAGGTAAGTGACACAGGAGAAAAATCCTTGGAAGACCTTCCATTGCAAAAGCCATGCTGGTGATCAGAAAGAAGTGAATGGGATTCTTAATGTTTTTGAAAGTGTGAGTTAAGGAAAATTTCAGAACATTGAGATAAAAGTAAGAATATTAAGGTATTACAGTGATCTTTCTTAGGGATGGGATGTACCAATGCATGCTTCTAAGAAGAAAGAATAACCTAGGTTTATAGAAAGAGACAAAATGGGCAAACATTTTTAGGCTTTGCGTGGGTATTCCATGTGGGCCACATGCCTTGGCTACCTGAAGTTGGAAAAGTCCTCAGAAAAGAGAGGAGATGAGGGAGGAGTAGATGGTGAATCAACTAGAGTTGGGTTAGAGGTAAATTGGTACCAAAAAGATTAATTTGTTGGAACATTAGCTATCAATTTATCAGGTTAGAAGAGGAGGAATATTTGAATTACAGAATTTTCTTTTTGTTATTCCTCTAATGCCCACATATTTTTATTTATTTATTCTTTTATATTTATTATACTTTGTCACTGTCTCCCGCATTAGCGAGGTAGCGCAAGGAAACAGACGAAAGAATGGCCCATCCCACCCACATACACATGTATATACACACATGTCCACACATGCACATATACATACTCATACATTTCAATGTATATATATTATTTTTTTTTTTTTTTTATTTTACTTTGTCGCTGTCTCCCGCGTTTGCGAGGTAGCGCAAGGAAACAGACGAAAGAAATGGCCCAACCCACCCCCATACACATGTATATACATACACGTCCACACACACAAATATACATACCTATACATCTCAATGTACACATATATATACACACACAGACACATACATATATACCCATGCACACAATTCACACTGTCTGCCTTTATTCATTCCCATCGCCACCTCGCCACACATGGAATACCATCCCCCTCCCACCTCATGTGTGCGAGGTAGCGCAAGGAAAAGACAACAAAGGCCCCATTCATTCACACTCAGTCTCTAGCTGTCATGCAGTAATGCCCGAAACCACAGCTCCCTTTCCACATCCAGGCCCCACACAAATTTCCATGGTTTACCCCAGACGCTTCACATGCCCTGATTCAATCCACTGACAGCACATCAACCCCGGTATACCACATTGATCCAATTCACTCTATTCCTTGCCCGCCTTTCACCCTCCTGCATGTTCAGGCCCCGATCACTCAAAATCTTTTTCACTCCATCTTTCCACCTCCAATTTGGTCTCCCACTTCTCGTTCCCTCCACCTCCGACATATATATATCCTCTTGGTCAATCTTTCCTCACTCATTCTCTCCATGTGCCCAAACCATTTCAAAACACCCTCTTCTGCTCTCTCAACCACGCTCTTTTTATTTCCACACATCTCTCTTACCCTTACATTACTTACTCGATCAAACCACCTCACACCACACATTATCCTCAAACATCTCATTTCAAGCACATCCACCCTCCTGTGCACAACTCTATCCATAGCCCACGCCTCGCAACCATACAACATTGTTGGAACCACTATTCCTTCAAACATACCCATTTTTGCTTTCCGGGATAATGTTCTCGACTTCCACACATTCTTCAAGGCTCCCAGGATCTTCGCCCCCTCCCCCACCCTATGATTCACTTCCGCTTCCATGGTTCCATCCGCTGCCAGATCCACTCCCAGATATCTAATACACTTTACTTCCCCCAGTTTTTCTCCATTCAAACTTACCTGCCAATTGACTTGACCCTCAACCCTACTGTACCTAATAACCTTGCTCTTATTCACATTTACTCTTAACTTTCTTCTTTCACGCACTTTACCAAACTCAGTCACCAGCTTCTGCAGTTTCTCACATGAATCAGCCACCAGCGCTGTATCATCAGCGAACAACAACTGACTCACTTCCCAAGCTCTCTCATCCACAACAGACTTCATACTTGCCCCTCTTTCCAAAACTCTTGCATTCACCTCCCTAAAAACCCCATCCATAAACAAATTAAACAACCATGGAGACATCACACACCCCTGCCGCAAACCTACATTCACAGAGAACCAATCACTTTCCTCTCTTCCTACACATACACATGCCTTACATCCTCGATAAAAACTTTTCACTGCTTCTAACAACTTGCCTCCCACACCATATGTTCTTAATACCTTCCATAGAGCATCTCTATCAACTCTTATTATATGCCTTCTCCAGATCCATAAATGCTACATACAAATCCATTTGCTTTTCTAAGTATTTCTCACATACATTCTTGAGTGGGAGGTGGGTTGATTAGAAAGGGTAGTGAGTGGTGGGATGAAGAAGTAAGATTATTAGTGAAAGAGAAGAGAGAGGCATTTGGACGATTTTTGCAGGGAAAAAATGCAATTGCGTGGGAGATGTATAAAAGAAAGAGACAGGAGGTCAAGAGAAAGGTGCAAGAGGTGAAAAAGAGGGCAAATGAGAGTTAGGGTGAGAGAGTATCATTAAATTTTAGGGAGAATAAAAAGATGTTCTGGAAGGAGGTAAATAAAGTGCGTAAGACAAGGGAACAAATGTGAACTTCAGTGAAGGGCACAAATGGGGAGGTGATAACAAGTAGTGGTGATGTGAGAAGGAGATGGAGTGAGTATTTTGAAGGTTTGTTGAATGTGTTTGATGATAGAGTGGCAGATATAGGGTGTTTTGGTCGAGGTGGTGTGCAAAGTGAGAGGGTTAGGGAAAATGATTTGGTAAACAGAGAAGAGGTAGTAAATGCTTTGCAGAAGGTGAAAGCTGGTAAGGCAGCAGGTTTGGATGGTATTGCAGTGGAATCTATTAAAAAAGGGGGTGACTGTGTTGTTGACTGGTTGGTAAGGTTATTTAATGTATGTATGACTCATGGTGAGGTGCCTGAGGATTGGCGGTATGCGTGCATAGTGCCATTGTACAAAGGCAAAGTGAGTGCTCAAATTACAGAAGTATAAGTTTGTTGAGTTTTCCTGGTAAATTATATGGGAGGGTATTGATTGAGAGGGTGAAGGCATGTACAGAGCATCAGATTGGGGAAGAGCAGTGTGGTTTCAGAAGTGGTAGAGGATGTGTGGATCAGGTGTTTGCTTTGAAGAATGTATGTGAGAAATACTTAGAAAAGCAAATGGATTTGTATGTAGCATTTATGGATCTGGAGAAGGCATATGATAGAGTTGATAGAGATGCTTTGTGGAAGGTATTAAGAATATATGGTGTGGGAGGCAAGTTGTTAGAAGCAGTGAAAAGTTTTTATCGAGGATGTAAGGCATGTGTACGTGTAGGAAGAGAGGAAAGTGATTAGTTCTCAGTGAATGTAGGTTTGCGGCAGGGGTGTGTGATGTCTCCATGGTTGTTTAATTTGTTTATGGATGGGGTTGTTAGGGAGGTGAATGCAAGAGTTTTGGAAAGAGGGGCAAGTATGAAGTCTGTTGTGGATGAGAGAGCTTGGGAAGTGAGTCAGTTGTTGTTCGCTGATGATACAGTGCTGGTGGCTGATTCATGTGAGAAACTGCAGAAGCTGGTGACTGAGTTTGGTAAAGTGTGTGAAAGAAGAAAGTTAAGAGTAAATGTGAATAAGAGCAAGGTTATTAGGTACAGTAGGGTTGAGGGTCAAGTCAATTGGGAGGTAAGTTTGAATGGAGAAAACTGGAGGAAGTAATGTGTTTTAGATATCTGGGAGTGGATCTGGCAGCGGATGGAACCATGGAAGCGGAAGTGAATCATAGGGTGGGGGAGGGAGCGAAAATCCTGGGAGCCTTGAAGAATGTGTGGAAGTCGAGAACATTATCTCGGAAAGCAAAAATGGGTATGTTTGAAGGAATAGTGGTTCCAACAATGTTGTATGGTTGTGAGGCGTGGGCTATGGATAGAGTTGTGCGCAGGAGGATGGATGTGCTGGAAATGAGATGTTTGAGGACAATGTGTGGTGTGAGGTGGTTTGATCGAGTAAGTAATGTAAGGGTAAGAGAGATGTGTGGAAATAAAAAGAGCGTGGTTGAGAGAGCAGAAGAGGGTGTTTTGAAATGGTTTGGGCACATGGAGAGAATGAGTGAGGAAAGATTGACCAAGAGGATATATGTGTCGGAGGTGGAGGGAACGAGGAGAAGTGGGAGACCAAATTGGAGGTGGAAAGATGGAGTGAAAAAAATTTTGAGTGATCGGGGCCTGAACATGCAGGAGGGTGAAAGGCGGGCAAGGAATTGAGTGAATTGGATCGATGTGGTATACCGGGGTTGACGTGCTGTCAATGGATTGAATCAGGGCATGTGAAGCGTCTGGGGTAAACCATGGAAATTTGTGTGGGGCCTGGATGTGGAAAGGGAGCTGTGGTTTCGTGCATTATTGCGTGACAGCTAGAGACTGAGTGTGAACAAATGGGGCCTTTGTTGTCTTTTCCTAGTGCTACCTCGCACACATGAGGTGGGAGGGGGTTGGTATTCCATGTGTGGTGAGGTGGCGATGGAAATGAATAGGGGCAGGCAGTGTGAATTGTGTGCATGGGTATATATGTCTGTGTCTGTATGTGTATATATATGTGTACATTGAGATGTATAGGTATGTATATTTGCATGTGTGGGGGTGTGTGTGTGTACATTATGTATGGGGGTGGGTTGGGCCATTTCTTTCGTCTGTTTCCTTGCGCTACCTCGCAAACGCGAGAGACAGCGACAAAGCAAAATAAAAAAAAAAAAGAAACATTCTTCAAAGCAAACACCTGATCCACACATCCTCTACCACTTCTGAAACCACACTGCTCTTCCCCAATCTGATGCTCTGTACATGCCTTCACCCTCTCAATCAATACCCTCCCATATGATTTACCAGGAATACTCAACAAACTTATACCTCTGTAATTTGAGCACTCACTCTTATCCCTTTGCCTTTGTTCAATGGCACTATGCACGCATTCTGCCAATCCTCAGGCACCTCACCATGAGTCATACATACATTAAATAAACTTACCAACCAGTCAACAATACAGTCACCCCCTTTTTTAATAGATTCCACTGCAATACCATCCAAACCTGCTGCCTTGCTGGCTTTCATCTTCCGCAAAGCTTTTACTACCTCTTCTCTGTTTATCAAATCATTTTCCCTAACCCTCTCACTTTGCACCCCACCTCGACCAAAACACCCTATATCTGCCACTCTATCATCAAACACATTCAACAAACCTTCAAGATACTCACTCCATCTCCTTCTCACATCACCACTACTTGTTATCACCTCCCCATTAGCGCCCTTCACTGAAGTTCCCATTTGCTCCCTTGTCTTACACACTTTATTTACCTCCTTCCAGAACATCTTTTTATTCTCCCTAAAATTTAATGATACTCTCTCACCCCAACTCTCATTTGCCCTCTTTTTCACCTCTTGCACCTTTCTCTTGACCTCCTGTCTCTTTCTTTTATACATCTCCCACTCAGTTGCATTTTTTCCCTGCAAAAATCGTCCAAATGCCTCTCTCTTCTCTTTCACTAATAATCTTACTTCTTCATCCCACCACTCACTACCCTTTCTAATCAACCCACCTCCCACGCTTCTCATGCCACAAGCATCTTTTGCGCACTCCATCAATGATTCCCTAAATACATTCCATTCCTCCCCCACTCCCCTTGCTTCCATTTTTCTCACCTTTTTCCATTCTGTACTCAGTCTCTCCTGGTACTTCCTCACACAAGTCTCCTTCCTAATCTCACTTACTCTCACCACCCTCTTCACCTTAACATTCACTCTTCTTTTCTGAAAACCCCAACAAATCTTCACCTTAACCTCCATAAGATTATGATCAGACATCCCTCCAGTTGCACCTCTCAGCACATTAACATCCAAAAGTCTCTCTTTCGCGCGCCTGTCAATTAACACGTAATCCAATAACACTCTCTGGCCATGTCTCCTACTTACATACATATACTTATGTGTATATATATATATATATATATATATATATATATATATATATATATATATATATATATATATATATATATATTCTTTTTCTTTCAAACTATTCGCCATTTCCCGCATTAGCGAGGTAGCGTTAAGAACAGAGAACTGGGCCTTTGAGGGAATATCCTCACCTGGCCCCCTTCTCTGTTCCCTCTTTTGGAAAATTGAAAAAAAATAATGAGAGGGGAGGATTCCCTTGCTCCCTCCCCTTTTAGTCGCCTTCTACGACATGCAGGGAATACGTGGGAAGTATTCTTTCTCCCCTATCCCCAGGGATATATATATATGTATATATATACACATGTACAGACATATACATATATACACATGTACATAATTCATACTTGCTGCCTTTATTCATTCCTGTCACCTCCCCGCCACACATGAAATGACAACCCCCTCCCCCCCGCATGCACGTGAGGTAGTGCTAGGAAAAGACAACAAAGGCCACATTCGTGCACACTCAATCTCTAGCTGTTATGTATAATGCATTGAAACCACAGCTCCCTTTCCACTTCTAGGCCCCACAAAACTTTCCATGGTTTACCCCAGACACTTCACATGCCCTGGTTCAATCCATTGACAGCGCATCGACCCCGGTATACCACATCGTTCCAATTCACTCTGTTCCTTGCATGCCTTTCACCCTCGTGCATGTTCAGGCCCCGATCGCTCAAAATCTTTTTCACTCCATCCTTCCACCTCCAATTTGGTCTCTCACTTCTCCTCATTCCCTCCACATCTGACACATATATCCTCTTTGTCAATCTTTCCTCACTCATTCTCTACATGTGACCAAACCATTTCAAAACCCTCTTCTGCTCTCTCAACCATACTCTTTTTATTACCACACATCTCTCTAGCCCTTTCATTACTTACTTGATCAAACCACCTCACACCACATACTGTCCTCAAACATCTCATTTCCAACACATCCACCCTCCTCCGCACAACTCTGTCTATAGCCCACGCCTCGCAACCATATAACATTGTTGAAACCACTATTCCTTCAAACATATCCATTTTTGCTTTCTGAGAAAATGTTCTCGCTTTCCACACATTTTTCAACGCTCCCAGATCTTTCGCCCCCTCCTCCACCCTGTGACTCACTTCCACTTCCATGTTTCCATCTGCTATCAAATCCACTCCCAGATACCTAAAACACTTCACTTCCTCCATTCATACTTACCTCCCAATTGACTTGTCCCTCAACCCTTCTGTACCTGATAACCTTGCTCGTATTCACACTCAGCTTTCTTCTTTCACATACTTTACCAAACTCAGTCACCAGCATCTGCAGTTTCTCACCCGAATCAGCCACCAGCGCTGTATCATCAGCAAATAACAACTGACTCACTTCTCAAGCCCTCTCATCCACAACAGACTGCATACTTTCCCCTCTCTCCAAAATTCTTGCATTCACCTACCTAACAACCCCATCCATAAACAAAATAACAACCATGGAGACATCACGCACCCCTGCCGCAAACCAACATTCACTGAGAACCAATCACTTTCTTCTCTTCCTACTCGTGCACATGCCTTACATCCTCGATAAAAACTTTTCACTGATTCTAGCAACTTGCCTCCCACACCATATATTCTTAATACCTTCCACAAAGCATCTCTGTCATATGCCTTCTCCAGATCCATAAATGCTACATACAGATCCATTTGCTTTTCTAAGTATTTCTCACATACATTCTTCAAAGCAAACACCTGATCCACACATCCTCTACCACTTCTGAAAGCACACTGCTCTTCCCAATCTGATGCTCTGTACATGCTTTCACCCTCTCAATCAATACCCTCCCATACAATTTCCCAGGAATACTCAATAAACTTATACCTCTGTAATTCGAGCACTCACCTTTATCCCCTTTGCCTTTATACAGTGGCACTATGCATACATTCCGCCAATCCTCAGGCACCTCACCGTGAGTCATACATACATTAGATATCCTTACCAACTAGTCAACAACACAGTCACCCCCTTTTTTAATAAATTCCACTGCAATACCATCCAAACTCGCTGCCTTGCTGGCTTTCATCTTCCGGAAAGCTATTATTACCTCTTCTCTCTTTACCAAATCATTCTCCCTAACTTGTCTCACTTTGCACACCATTTCGACCAAAACACTCTATATCTGCCACTTTATCATCTAAAACATTCAACAAACCTTCAAAGTACTCACTACATCTCATTCTCACATCACCACTACTTGTTATTACCTCCCCATTTGCCTCCTTCACCGATGTCCCATTTGTTCTCTTGTCTTACGCACTTTATTTACCTCCTTTCAAAACATCTTTTTATTCTCCCTAAAATTTAATGATACTCTCTCACCCTAACTCTCATTTGCCCTCTTTCACCTCTTGCACCTTTCTCTTGACCTCCTGCTTATTTCTTTTATACATCTCCCAGTCATTTCCATTATTTCCTTGCTAAACTTGTCCGAATGCCTCTTTCTTCTCTTTCACTATTTATCTTACTTCTTCATCCCACCACTCACCCTTTCTAATCTGCCCACCTCCCACGCTTCTCATGCCACAAGCATCTTTTGCGCAAGCCATAACTGCTTCTCTAAATACATCCCATTCCTCCCCCACTCCCATTACGTCCTTTGTTCTCACCTTTCTCCATTCTGCACTCAGTCTCTCCTGGTACTTCCTCACACAAGTCTCCTTCCCAAGCTCACTTACTCTCACCACTTTCTTCACCCCAACATTCTCTCTTCTTTTCTGAAAACCTCTACAAATCTTCACCTTCGCCTCCACAAGATAATGATCAGACATCCCTCCAGTTGCACCTCTCAGCACATTAACATCCAAAAGTCTCTCTTTCGCATGCCTATCAATTGACACATAATCCAATTATGCTCTCCGGCCATCTCTCCTACTTTTTTTTTTTTATTTTTTATTTTTTTATACTTTGTCGCTGTCTCCCGCGTTTGCGAGGTAGCGCAAGGAAACAGACGAAAGAAATGGCCCAACCCCCCCCCCCATACACATGTACATACACACGTCCACACACGCAAATATACATACCTACACAGCTTTCCATGGTTTACCCCAGACGCTTCACATGCCTTGCTTCAATCCACTGACAGCACGACAACCCCTGTATACCACATGACTCCAATTCACTCTATTTCTTGCCCTCCTTTCACCCTCCTGCATGTTCAGGCCCCAATCACACAAAATCTTTTTCACTCCATCTTTCCACCTCCAATTTGGTCTCCCTCTTCTCCTCGTTCCCTCCACCTCCGACACATATATCCTCTTGGTCAATCTCTCCTCACTCATTCTCTCCATGTGCCCAAACCATTTCAAAACACCCTCTTCTGCTCTCTCAACCACGCTCTTTTTATTTCCACACATCTCTCTCACCCATACGTTACTTACTCGATCAAACCACCTCACACCACACATTGTCCTCAAACATCTCATTTCCAGCACATCCATCCTCCTGCGCACATCTCTATCCATAGCCCACGCCTCGCAACCATACAACATTGTTGGAACCACTATTCCCTCAAACATACCCATTTTTGCTTTCCGAGATAATGTTCTCGACTTCCACACATTTTTCAAGGCTCCCAAAATTTTCGCCCCCTCCCCCACCCTATGATCCACTTCCGCTTCCATGGTTCCATCCGCTGACAGATCCACTCCCAAATATCTAAAACACTTCACTTCCTCCAGTTTTTCTCCATTCAAACTCACCTCCCAATTGACTTGACCCTCACCCCTACTGTACCTAATAACCTTGCTCTTATTCACATTTACTCTCAACTTTCTTCTTCCACACACTTTACCAAACTCAGTCACCAGCTTCTGCAGTTTCTCACATGAATCAGCCACCAGCGCTGTATCATCAGCGAACAACAACTGACTCACTTCCCAAGCTCTCTCATCCCCAACAGACTTCATACTTGCCCCTCTTTCCAGGACTCTTGCATTTACCTCCTACTTACATATGTATAATTATGTATATCTCTCTTTTTAATCGAGGTATTTCCAATCACCAGTCCTTTTTCAGCACACAAATCTACAAGCTCTTCACCATTTCCATTTACAACACTGAACACCCTATGTACACCAATTATTTCCTCAACTGCCACATTACTCGTCTTTGCATTCAAAGCACCCATCACTATAACCCGGTCTTGTGCATCAAAACTACTAACACACTCACTCAGTTGCTCCCAAAACACTAGCCTCTCATGATCTTTATTCTCATGCCCAGGTGCTTAGGCACTAATAGTCACCCATCTCTCTCCATGCACTTTCAGTTTTACCCATATCAGTCTGGAGTTTACTTTCCTACACTCTTATCGCATACTTCCACCACTCCTGTTTCAGAAGTAGCGCTACTCCTTCCCTTGCTCTTGTCCTCTCACCAACCCCTGACTTTACTCCCAAAACTTTCCCAAACCACTCTTCCACTTTACCCTTGAGCTTCGTTTCACTCAGAGCCAAAACATCTAGGTTCCTTTCCTCAAACATACTACCTATCTCTCCTTTTTTCTGATCTTGTTTACATCCACACACATTAGGCACCCCAATCTGAGCCTTCGAGGAGGATTAGCATTCCCGGCATGACTCCTTCTTATGTTTTCCCTTTTAGAAAGTTAAAATACAAGGATATTAAAGTACAAGAATATTGTTATTCTCCTAAATATTTGTTTTTTGTACCCTTACAGATATTTTTATCTTTACATAATGAGACAAGAACAGTATAAAAGTAAATTTAGCCTTGTGATATCTGTAGAAGGGTTACTGTTACACTAGTGTTAGAGATGAAAAAGGACAAGGTTGCTTTCATATATTTCTTCCTAATATTAATTTGTTTTTAATGTCAGCTGAGACAACATAGTTGACTGAGGCCCTGATTTAGGCCATCTTTTGGGAGCTGTATATATGTTTTAATCAGAGCCAGGTACCCATTTTATCTACCAAACCCTAAGGGTGTATGAACAGCTGGGTTGATTGTGGACTGAGTGCCACAACCAGGATTCAAACCTATGCCCTCAACTCTGGGCGGCCTGTGAATGCATCATGGTCAGGAATGGTAATGGTCTACCTTACATATTGATGTAATGATTATCATTTTCCTTTTATTCTTATGCTAAAAAGATATGCAAATAAACTTTATTGATAACTATATAAGTAACATTTATGCAGATACTTTGTACATAGGGTGTTCCCTGGGGATAGGGGAGAAAGAATACTTCCCACTCATTCCTCATGTGTCGTAGAAGGCGACTTAAGGGGACAGGAGCGGGGGGCCAGAAACCCTCCCCTCCTTGTATTTTAACTTTCTAAAAGGGGAAACAGAAGGAGTCACACGAGGAGTGCTCATCCTCCTCGAAGGCTCAGATTGGGGTGTCTAAATGTGTGTGGATGTAACCAAGATGAGAAAAAAGGAGAGATAGGTAGTATGTTTGAGGAAAGGAACCTGGATGTTTTGGCTGTGAGTGAAACGAAGCTAAAGGGTAAAGGGGAAGAGTGGGAATGTCTTGGGAGTAAAGTGAGGGGTTAGTGAGAGGACAGGAGCAAGGGAAGGAGTAGCACTACTCCTGAATCAGGAGTTGTGGGAGTATGTGATAGAGTGTAAGAAAGTAAATTCTAGATTGATATGGGTAAGACTGAAAGTTGATGGAGAGAGATGGGTGATTATTGGTGCACATGCACCTGTGCATGAGAAGAGAGATCATGAGAGGCAAGTGTTTTGGGAGCAGCTAAATGAGTGTGTTAGTGGTTTTGATGCACAAGACTGGGTTATAGTGGTGGGTGATTTGAATGCAAAGGTGAGTAATGTGGCAGTTGAGGGAATAATTGGTATACACGGAGTGTTCAGTGTGAAGAGCTTGTAGATTTATGTGCTGAAAAAGGACTGGTGATTGGGAATACCTGGTTTAAAAAGCGAGATATACATAAGTATACGTATGTAAGTAGGAGAGATGGCCAGAGAGCGTTATTGGATTATGTGTTAATTGATAGACGCACGAAAGAGAGACTTTTGGATGTTAATGTGCTGAGAGGTGCAGCTGGAGGGATGTCTGATCATTATCTTGTGGAGGCGAAGGTGAAGATTTGTGGGGGTTTTCAGAAAAGAAGAGAGAATGTTGGGGTGAAGAGAGTGGTGAGAGTAAGTGAGCTTAGGAAGGAGACTTGTGTGAGGAAGTACCAGGAGAGACTGAGTACAGAATGGAAAAAGGTGAGAACAAAGGAGGTGAGGGGAGTGGGGGAGGAATGGGATGTATTTAGGGAAGCAGTGATTGCTTGCGCAAAAGATGCTTGTGGCATGAGAAGCGTGGAAGGTGGGTTGATTAGAAAAGGTAGTGAGTGGTGGAATGAAGAAGTAAGATTATTAGTGAAAGAGAAGAGAGAGGCATTTGGACGATTTTTGCAGGGAAAAATGCAAATGAGTGGGAGAGGTATGAAAGAAAGAGGCAGGAGGTCGAGAAAGGTGCAAGAGGTGAAAAAGAGGGCAAATGAGAGTTGGGGTGAGAGAGTATCATTAAATTTTGGGGAGAATAAAAAGATGTTTTGGAAGGAGGTAAATAAAGTGCGTAAGACAAGGGAGCAAATGGGAACTTCAGTGAAGGGGGCTAATGGGGAGGTGATAACAAGTAGTGGTGATGTGAGAAGGAGATGGAGTGAGTATTTTGAAGGTTTGTTGAATGTGTTTGATGATAGAGTGGCAGATATAGGGTGTTTTGGTCGAGGTGGTGTGCAAAGTGAGAGGGTTAGGGAAAATGATTTGGTAAATAGAGAAGAGGTAGTAAAAGCTTTATGGAAGATGAAAGCCAGCAAGGCAGCAGGTTTGGATGGTATTGCAGTGGAATCTATTAAAAAAGGGGGTGACTGTATTGTTGACTGGTTGGTAAGGTTATTTAATGTATGTATGATTCATGGTGAGGTGCCTGAGGATTGGCAGAATGCTTGCATAGTGCCATTGTACAAAGGCAAAGGGGATAAGAGTGAGTGCTCAAATTACAGAGGTATAAGTTTGTTGAGTATTCCTTGTAAATTATATGGGAGCGTATTGATTGAGAGGGTGAAGGCATGTACAGAGCATCCGATTGGGGAAGAGCAGTGTGGTTTCAGAAGTGGTAGAGGATGTGTGGATCAGGTGTTTGCTTTGAAGAATGTATGTGAGAAATACTTAGAAAAACAAATGGATTTGTATGTAGCATTTATGGATCTGGAGAAGACATATGATAGAGTTGATAGAGATGCTCTGTGGAAGGTTTTAAGAATATATGGTGTGGGAGGCAAGTTGTTAGAAGCAGTGAAAAGTTTTTATCGAGGATGTAAGGCATGTGTACATGTAGGAAGAGAGGAAAGTGATTGTTTCTCAATGAATGTAGGTTTGCGGCAGGGGTGTGTGATGTCTCCATGGTTGTTTAATTTGTTTATGGATGGGGTTGTTAGGGAGGTGAATGCAAGAGTTTTGGAAAGAGGGGCAAGTATGAAGTCTGTTGTGGATGAGAGAGCTTGGGAAGTGAGTCAGTTGTTGTTCGCTGATGATACAGCATTGGTGGCTGATTCATGTAAGAAACTGCAGAAGCTGGTGACTGAGTTTGGTAAAGTGTGTGAAAGAAGAAAGTTAAGAGTAAATTTGAATAAGAGCAAGGTTATTAGGTACAGTAGGGTTGAGGGTCAAGTCAATTGGGAGGTAAGTTTGAATGGAGAAAAACTGGAGGAAGTAAAGTGTTTTAGATATCTGGGAGTGGATCTGGCAGCGGATGGAACCATGGGAGCGGAAGTGAATCATGGGGTGGGGGAGGGGGCGAAAATTCTGGGAGTCTTGAAGAATGTTTGGAAGTCGAGAACATTATCTCGGAAAGCAAAAATGGGTATGTTTGAAGGAATAGTGGTTCCAACAATGTTGTATGGTTGCGAGGCGAGGCGTGGGCTATGGATAGAGTTGTGCGCAGGAGGATGGATGTGCTGGAAATGAGATGTTTGAGGACAATATGTGGTGTGAGGTGGTTTGATCGAGTAAGTAATGTAAGGGTGAGAGAGATGTATGGAAATAAAAAGAGTGTGGTTGAGAGAGCAGAAGAGGGTGTTTTGAAATGGTTTGGTCACATGGAGAGAATGAGTGGGGAAAGACTGACCAAGAGGATATGTGTCAGAGGTGGAGGGAACGAGGAGAAGTGGGAGACCAAATTGGAGGTGGAAAGATGGAGTGAAAAAGATTTTGAGTGATCGGGGCCTGAACATGCAGGAGGGTGAAAGGAGGGCAAGGAATAGAGTGAATTGGAACGATGTGGTATACCGGGGTCGACGTGCTGTCAATGGATTGAACCAGGGCATGTGAAGTGTCTGGGGTAAACCATGGAAAGTGTGTGGGGCCTGGATGTGGAAAGGGAGCTGTGGTTTCGGTGCATTATTACATGACAGCTAGAGACTGAGTGTGAACGAATGGGGCCTTTGGTGTCTTTCCTATCGGTACCTTGCACACATGAGGGGGGAGGGGGTTGTTATTCCATGTGTGGCGAGGTGGCGATGGGAACAAATAAAGGCAGACAGTATGAATTATGTACATGTGTATATATGTATATGTTTGTGTGTGTATATATATGTGTACATTGAGATGTATAGGTATGTATATTTGCATGTGTGGACGTGTATGTATATACATGTGTATGTGGGCGGTTTGGGCCATTCTTTCGTCTGTTTGCTTGCGCTACCTCGCTAACGCGGGAGACAGCGACAGAGCAAAATATAAAATAAGAATAACTTTGTATATGTCAGCAAAAGTTAGCAAATACAGCAACATTAACATGAACTGTGCATTTTGCCCAATTTTTGTGTTTACAGGGTAACTGAGAGTGATTGTCCTATGAAAACATCGTTTACTCTTACATGCAGTCTTCTTTATCCCTATGTAGAATGTAGCCTTGAAATTGTGGCAGGAATTCTCACAATGAAGATACTTATATGTAGATATTGATGGGCTTGTGCAGATATTTTTCTGTTGATGTCAAAAAGTTAAGGACCTGAAGCTTTGTCTTTATGTTGATTTTAAAAATTTAAGGACCAGAAGCTTTGTCTTTAGAGTAAGTCAACTCATCTCACTTTTTTTTATGAAAGTGAACTTGACTTTAAAGAACATCTTTGCAGTGATTCCAAGCAGATTTGAAAGAGGTATGGCTTTCAGGAAAAGGGAAGAGTCCCATGGCCCAATATACCAGGGTAGAACACCTGAAGTCTTTGGGAGTCTACACCCCCACAGTTTCGGCTTAACCTGTGCTGTGGCAGGAGCATTCAAACAATGATTTGCTGGCAAATGATCTGGTAGAAGAGGGGTTATAGAGTTCTATCCCAGCCAAGATAGAGGCATCTGGCCAGCAAATCATTAGAGAAACCATGTAGGGATGACTGCTATCTGTCCCAAAGTGCCAGAACTGAGTAGGGATAGTGGATGGGCATTTTCAGTAAGAAGTCATAGAGATAAGCGTGTCATTGTAGGGATTAAAGGGAGAAGAAATAGTGTGTATATAGTGAGGGTGGGCAGGGGGGGGGGTTAGATTTGAAAGAGGTATGGCTTTCAGGAAAAGGGAAGAGTCCCATGGCCCAATATACCAGGATAGAACACCTGAAGTCTTTGGGAGTCTACACCCCCACAGTTTCGGCTTAACCTGTGCTGTGGCAGGAGCATTCAAACAGTGATTTGCTGGCAAATGATCTGGTAGAAGAGGGGTTATAGAATTCTATCCCAGCCAAGATAGAGGCATCTGGCCAGCAAATCATTAGAGAAACCATGTAGGGATGACTGCTATCTGTCCCAAAGTGCCAGAACTGAGTAGGGATAGTGGATGGGCATTTTCAGTTAGAAGTCATAGAGATAAGCTTGTCATTGTAGGGATTAAAGGGAGAAGAAATAGTGTGTATATAGTGAGGGTGGGCAGGGGGGGGTTAGATTTGATTTAGATTTGAAAGAGGTATGGCTTTCAGGAAAAGGGAAGAGTCCCATGGCCCAATATACCAGGGTAGAACACCTGAAGTCTTTGGGAGTCTACACCCCCACAGTTTCGGCTTAACCTGTGCTGTGGCAGGAGCATTCAAACAATGATTTGCTGGCAAATGATCTGGTAGAAGAGGGGTTATAGAGTTCTATCCCAGCCAAGATAGAGGCATCTGGCCAGCAAATCATTAGAGAAACCATGTAGGGATGACTGCTATCTGTCCCAAAGTGCCAGAACTGAGTAGGGATAGTGGATGGGCATTTTCAGTTAGAAGTCATAGAGATGAGCTTGTCATTGTAGGGATTAAAGGGAGAAGAAATAGTGTGTATATAGTGAGGATGGGCATGGGGGGGGGGGATTAAAAAAAAAAAAGAGAGAGATCAAGTGCTAGAAGAGTGTTAATCATTGGATGCATGACATTTCCATTGTACGTCACTGCGTGACTGGGGTCATTCGATATCTGAAGGAATGATATACACTAAGTATATTGGATGCAACTATATTATACATGATATCTGATGATTGATTCAAAAACTAAAATCATTTTGAAGCTAAATAAAGAGACTTTAACAAAAAACATAGCACCATATAAAGAGAAACTTTATTTATTTATGTATTATACTTTGTAGAGCAAAGAAACAGACGAAAGAATGGCCGAACCTACCCACATACACATGTATATACATGCACGTCCACACATGCACATATACATACCTATACATCTCAACTTATACATATATATATATATATATATATATATATATATATATATATATATATATATATATATATACACACACACACAGACATATACATATAAACACATGTACATAATTCATACTGTCTGCCCTTATTCATTCCCGTCGCCACCCTGCCATACATGAAATGAAAACCTCCTCCTCCCGCATGTGTGCGAGGTTGCATCAGGAAAAGACAACAAAGGCCACATTTGTTCACACTCAATCTCTAGCTGTCATGTATAATGCACCGAAACCACAGCTCCCTTTCCACGTCCAGGCTCCACAACACTTTCCATGGTTTACCCCAGACGCTTCACATCCCCTAGTTCAATCCATCGACAGCACGTCGACCCCGGTATACCACATCGCTCCAATTCACTCTATTCCTTGCAAGTCTCCCACCCTCCTGCATGTTCAGGCCACGATCACTCAAAATCTTTTTCACTTCATCTTTCCACCTCCAATTTGGTCTCCCACTTCTCCTTGTTCCCTCCACCTCTGATACATATATCCTCTTTGTCAATCTTTCCTCACTCATTCTCTCCATGTGACCAAACACCCTCCTCTGCTCTCTCAACCACACTCTTTTTATTACCACACATCTCCTTTACCCTTTCACTACTTACTCGATCAAACCACCTTACACCATATATTATCCTCAAACATCTCATTCCCAGCACATCCACCCTCCTGCGCACAACTCTATCTATAGCCCACGCCTCCCAACCATATAGCATTGTTGGAACCACTATTCCTTCAAACATACCCATTTTTGCTTTCCAAGATAACATGTTCTCAACTTCCACACATTTTTCAATGCTCCCAGAACTTTCGCCCCATCCCCCACCCTATGATTCACTTCCTTTTCAATGGTTCCATCTGCTGCCAAATCCACCCCCAGATATCTAAAACACTTCACTTCCTCCAATTTTTCTCCATTCAAACTTACCTCCCAATTGACTTGTCCCTCAACCCTACTCTACCGAATATCCTTGCTCTTATTCACATTTGCTCTCACTTTCTTCTTTCACACACTTTACCAAACTCAGTCACCAGCTTCTGCAGTTTCTCATCCAAATCAGCCAACAGCTACTGACTCACTTCCCAAGCTCTCTCATCCACAACAGACTGCGTACTTGCCCCTTTCGAAAACTCTTGCATTTACCTCCCTGACAACCCCATCCATAAACAATTTTAACAACCATTGAGACATCACGCACCCCCTACCGCAAACCAACATTCACTGAGAACCAATCACTTTCCTCTCTTTCTACACGTACACATGCTTTACATCCTCGTTAAAAGCTTTTCACTGCTTCTAACAACTTACCTCTGACTCCATATATTCTTAATACCCTCTAAAGAGCATCTCTATCAACTTTATATCATATGCCTTCTTCTGATCCATAAATACCACATACAAATCCACTTACTCTTCTAAGTATTTCTCACGTATATTTTTCAAAGCAAACACCCGATCCACACATCCTCTACCACTTCTCAAACCACACCGCTACTCCCCAATCTGATGCTCTGTACATGCTTTCACCCTCTCAATCAACACCCTCCCATATAATTTTCCAGGAATACTCAACAAACTTATACACCTCTGTAATTTGAGCACTCACTCTTATCCCCTTTGATATTGTACAATGGCACCATGCAAGCATTCCGCCAGTCCTCAGTCCTCACCTTGAGTCATACATACATTACATAACCTAACTAACCAGTCAACAATACAGTCACCCACTTTTTTAATATATTCCACTGCAATACCATCCAAACCCGCTGCCTTGCCGGCTTTCATCTTCCACAAAGCTTTTACTACTTCTTTTCTGTTTACCAAATCATTCTCCCTAACCCACTCACTTTGCACACCACCTCGACCAAAACACCCTCTATCTGCCACTCTATCATCAGACACATTCAACAAACCTTCAAAATACTCACTCCATCTTCTTCTCACATCATCACTACTTGTTATCACCTCCCCATTAGCCCCTTTCACTGATGTTCCCATTTCTTCCCTTGTCTTACGCACTTTATTTACCTCCTTCCAAAACATCTTTTTATTCACCCTAAAATATAATGATACTCTCTCATCTCAACTTTCATTTGCCCTCTTTTCACCTCTTGCACCTTTCTCTTGACCTCCTGCCTCTTTCTTTTATATATCATCCAGTCATTTGCATTATTTCCCTGCAAAAATCATCCAAATGCCTCTCTCTTCTCTTTCACTAAGAATCCCACTTCTTCATCCCACCACTCACTACCCTTTCTAATTTACCCACCTCCCACGCTTCTGATGCTACAAGCGTCTTTTGCACAAGCCATCACTGCTTCCCTAAATACATCCCATTCCTCCCCCATTGCCCTTACGTCCTTTGTTCTCACCTTCTTCCATTCCGTACTCGGCCTCTCCGGGTACTTCCTCGCACAAGTCTCCTTCCCAAGCTCACTTACTCTCACCAATCTCTTCACCCCAACATTCTTTCTTCTTTTCTGAAAACCTCTACAAATCTTAACCTTTGCCTCCACAAGATAATGATCAGACATCCCTCCAGTTGCACCTCTCAGCACATTAACATCCAAAAGTCTCTCTTTCGCATGCCTATCAGTTAACATGTAATCCAATAAAGCTCTCTGGCCATCTCTCCTAATTATATACATATACTTATGTATATCTCGCTTTTTAAACCAGGTATTCCCAATCACCAGTCCTTTTTCAGCACATAAATCTACAAGCTCTTCACCATTTCCATTTACAACACTGAACACCCCATGTATACTAATTATTCCCTCAACTGCCACATTACTCACCTTTGCATTTATATCACCCATCACTATAACCCGGTCTTGTGCATCAAAACCACTAACACACTCATTCAGCTGCTCCCAAAACACTTGCCTCTGATGATCTTTCTTCTCATGCCCAGGTGCATATGCATCAATAATCACCCATCTCTCTCCATATATATATATATATATATATATATATATATATATATATATATATATATATATATATATATAGATATAGCGTTATTGGATTACGTGTTAATTGACAGGCGCGCGAAAGAGAGACTTTTGGATGTTGATGTGCTGAGAGGTGCAACTGGAGGGATGTCTGATCATTATCTTGTGGAGGCTAAGGTGAAGATTTGTAGGGGTTTTCAGAAAAGAAGAGTGAATGTTGGGGTGAAGAGGGTGGTGAGAGTAAGTGAGCTTGAGAAGGAGACTTGTGTGAGGAAGTACCAGGAGAGAATGAGTACAGAATGGAAAAAGGTATGAACAATGGAAGTAAGGGGAGTGGGGGAGGAATGGGATGTATTTAGGGAATCAGTGATGGATTGCGCAAAAGATGCTTGTGGCATGAGAAGAGTGGGAGGTGGGTTGATTAGAAAGTGTAGTGAATCGTGGGAAGAAGAAGTAAGATTATTAGTGAAAGAGAAGAGAGAGGCATTTGGATGATTTTTGCAGGGAAAAAATGCAATTGAGTGGGAGATGTATAAAAGAAAGAGACAGGAGGTCAAGAGAAAGGTGCAAGAGGTGAAAAAGAGGGAAAATGAGAGTTGGGGTGAGAGAGTATCATTAAATTTTAGGGAGAATAAAAAGATGTTCTGGAAGGAGGTAAATAAAATGCGTAAGACAAGGGAGCAAATGGGAACTTCAGTGAAGGGCGCAAATGGGGAGGATAACAAGTAGTGGTGATGTGAGAAGGAGATGGAGTGAGTATTTTGAAGGTTTGTTGAATGTGTTTGATGATAGAGTGGCAGATATTGGGTGTTTTGGTCGAGGTGGTGTGCAGAGTGAGAGGGTTAGGGAAAATGATTTGGTAAACAGAGAAGAGGTAGTAAAAGCTTTGCAGAAGATGAAAGCCGGCAAGGCAGCAGGTTTGGATGGTATTGCAGTGGAATTTATTAAAAAAGGGGGTGACTGTATTGTTGACTGGTAGGTAAGGTTATTTAAGATATGTATGACTCATGGTGAGGTGCCTGAGGATTGGCGGAATGCATGCATAGTGCCATTGTACAAAGGCAAAGGGGATAAGAGTGAGTGCTCAAATTACAGAGGTATAAGTTTGTTGAGTATTCCTGGTAAATTATATGGGAGGGTATTGATTGAGAGGGTGAAGGCATGTACAGAGCATCAGATTGGGGAAGAGCAGTGTGGTTTCAGAAGTGGTAGAGGATGTGTGGATCAGGTGTTTGCTTTGAAGAATGTATGTGAGAAATACTTAGAAAAGCAAATGGATTTGTATGTAGCATTGATGGATGTGGAGAAGGCATATGATAGAGTTGATAGAGATGCTCTGTGGAAGGTATTAAGAATATATGGTGTGGGAGGCAAGTTGTTAGAAGCAGTGAAAAGTTTTTATCGAGGATGTAAGGCATGTGTACGTGTAGGAAGAGAGGAAAGTGATTGGTTCTCAGTGAATGTAGGTTTGCGGCAGGGGTGTGTGATGTCTCCACGGTTGTTTAATTTGTTTATGGATGGGGTTGTTAGGGAGGTGAATGCAAGAGTTTTGGAAAGAGGGGCAAGTATGAAGTCTGTTGTGGATGAAAGAGCTGGGAAGTGAGTCAGTTGTTGTTCGCTGATGATACAGCGCTGGTGGCTGATTCATGTGATAAACTTCAGAAGCTGGTGACTGAGTTTGGTAAAGTTTGTGAAAGAAGAAAGTTAAGAGTAAATGTGAATAAGAGCAAGGTTATTAGGTACAGTAGGGTTGAGGGTCAAGTCAATTGGGAGGTAAGTTTGAATGGAGAAAAACTGGAGGAAGTAAAGTGTTTTAGATATCTGGGAGTGGATCTGGCAGCGGATGGAACCATGGAAGCGGAAGTGGATCATAGGGTGGGGGAGGGGGCGAAAATCCTGGGAGCCTTGAAGAATGTTTGGAAGTCGAGAACATTATCTCGGAAAGCAAAAATGGGTATGTTTGAAGGAATAGTGGTTCAACAATGTTGTATGGTTGCGAGGCGTGGGCTATGGATAGAGTTGTGCGCAGGAGGGTGGATGTGCTGGAAATGAGATGTTTGAGGACAATATGTGGTGTGAGGTAGTTTGATCGAGTAAGTAATGTAAGGGTAAGAGAGATGTGTGGTAATAAAAAGAGTATGGTTGAGAGAGAGCAGAAGAGTGTTTTTTGAAATGGTTTGGGCACATGGAGAGAATGAGTGAGGAAAGATTGACCAAGAGGATATATGTGTCAGAGGTGGAGGGAACGAGGAGAAGTGGGAGACCAAATTGGAGGTGGAAAGATGGAGTGAAAAAGATTTTGTGTGATCGGGGCCTGAACATGCAGGAGGGTGAAAGGTGGGCAAGGAATAGAGTGAATTGAAGCGATGTGGTATACTGGGGTTGACGTACTGTCAGTGGATTGAATCAGGGCATGTGAAGCGTCTGGGGTAAACCATGGAAAGTTTTGTGTTGCCTGGATGTGGAAAGGGAGCTGTGGTTTCGGGCATTATTGCATGACAGCTACAGACTGAGTGTGAACGAATAGGCCTTTGTTGTCTTTTCCTAGTGCTACCTCGCACACATGAGGGGGGAGGGGGATGGTATTCCATGTGTGGCGAGGTGGCGATGGGAATGAATAAAGGCAGACAGTTTGAATTGTGTGCATGGGTATATATGTATGTGTCTGTGTGTGTATATATATGTGTACATTGAGATGTATAGGTATGTATATTTGCGTGTGTGGACGTGTATGTATATACATTGTGTATGCGGGTGGGTTGGGCCATTTCTTTCGTCTGTTTCCTTGCGCTACCTCGCAAACGCGGGAGACCGACAAAGCAAAAAATATATATATATATATATGTATATATATATATATATATATATATATATATATATATATATATATATATATATCTATATATATATATATATATATATATATTATTTATTTATTTATTTATTCATTTTGCTTTGTTGCTGTCTCCCGCGTTTGGGAGGTAGCGCAAGGAAACAGACGAAAGAAATAGCCCAACCCACCCCCATACACATGTATATACATACACGTCCACACATGCAAATATACATACCTATACATCTCAATGTACACATATATATACACACATGGACACATACATATATACCCATGCACACAATTCACACTGTCTGCCTTTATTCATTCCCATCGCCAACGCCGCACATGTAATACCATCCCCCTCCCCCCTCATGTGTGCGAGGTAGCGCTAGGAAAAGAAAACAAAGGCCCCATTCGTTCACACTCAGTCTCTGGCTGTCATGCAATAATGCCCGAAACCACAGCTCCCTTTCCACATCCAGGCAACACACAACTTTCCATGGTTTACCCCAGACACTTCACATTCCCTGATTCAATCCACTGACAGCACGTCAACCCCAGTATACCACATCGATCCAATTCACTCTATTCCTTGCCCGCCTTTCACCCTCCTGCATATTCAGGCCCCGATCACTCAAAATCTTTTTCACTCCATCTTTCCACCTCCAATTTGGTCTCCCACTTCTCCTCGTTCCCTCCATCTTCAACACATATATCCTCTTGGTTAATCTTTCCTCACCCATTCTCTCCATGTGCCCAAACCATTTCAAAACACCCTCTTCTGCTCTCTCAACCATACTCTTTTTATTTCCACACTTCTCTCTTACCCTTACGTTACTTACTCGATCAAACCACCTCACACCACACATTGTCCTCAAACATCTCATTTCCAGCACATCCATCCTCCTGCGCACAACTCTATCCATAGCCCACGCCTCGCAACCATACAACATTGTTGGAACCACTATTCCTTCAAACATACCCATTTTTGCTTTCCGAGATAATGTTCTCGACTTCCACACATTCTTCAAGGCTCCCAGGATTTTCGCCCCCTCCCCCACCCTATGATTCACTTCCGCTTCCATGGTTCCATCCGCTGCCAGATCCACTCCCAGATATCTAAAACACTTTACTTCTTCCGGTTTTTCTCCATTCAATCTTACCTCCCAATTGACTTGACCCTCAACCCTACTGTACCTAATTACCTTGCTCTTATTCACATTTACTCTTAACTTTCTTCTTTCACACACTTTACCAAACTCAGTCACCAGCTTCTGCAGTTTCTCACATGAATCAGCCACCAGCGCTGTATCATCAGCGAACAACAACTGACTCACTTCCCAAGCTCTCTCATCCCCAACAGACTTCATACTTGCCCCTCTTTCCAAAACTCTTCCATTCACCTCCCTAACAACCCCACCCATAAACAAATTAAACAACCGTGGAGACATCACACACCCCTGCCGCAAACCTACATTCACTGAGAACCAATCACTTTCCTCTCTTCCTACACGTACACATGCCTTACATCCTCGATAAAAACTTTTCACTGCTTCTGACAACTTGCCTCCCACACCATATATTCTTAATACCTTCCACAGAGCATCTCTATCAACTCTATCATATGCCTTCTCCAGATCCATAAATGCTACATACAAATCCATTTGCTTTTCTAAGTATTTCTCACATACATTCTTCAAAGCAAACACCTGATCCACACATCCTCTACCACTTCTGAAACCACACTGCTCTTCCCCAATCTGATGCTCTGTACATGCCTTCACCCTCTCAATCAATACCCTCCCATATAATTTACCAGGAATACTCAACATACTTATACCTCTGTAATTTGAGCACTCACTCTTATCCCCTTTACCTTTGTACAATGGCACTATGCACGTATTCCGCCAATCCTCAGGCACCTCACCATAAGTCATACATACATTAAATAACCTTACCAACCAGTCAACACTACAGTCACCCCCTTTTTTAATAAATTCCACTGTAATACCATCCAAACCTGCTGCCTTGCCGGCTTTCATCTTCCGCAAAGCTTTTACTACCTCTTCTCTGTTTACCAAATCATTTTCCCTAACCCTCTCACTTTGCACACCACCTCGACCAAAACACCCTATATCTGCCACTCTATCATCAAACACATTCAACAAACCTTCAAAATACTCACTCCATCTCCTTCTCACATCACCACTACTTGTTATCACCTCCCCATTTGCGCCCTTCACTGAAGTTCCCATTTGCTCCCTTGTCTTACGCACTTTATTTACCTCCTTCCAGAACATCTTTTTATTCTCCCTAAAATTTAATGATACTCTCTCACTCCAACTCACATTTGCCCTCTTTTTCACCTCTTGCACCTCTCTCTTGACCTCCTGTCTCTTTCTTTTATACATCTCCCACTCAACTGCATTTTTTCCCTGCAAAAATCGTCCAAATCTCTCTCTCTTCTCTTTCACCAATAATCTTACTTCTTCATCCCACCACTCACTACCCTTTCTAATCAACCCACCTCCCACGCTTCTCATGCCACAAGCATCTTTTGCGCAATCCATCACTGATTCCCTAAATAAATCCCATTCCTTCCCACTTCCGTTACTTCCATTGTTCTCACCTTTTTCCATTCTTTACTCAGTCTCTCCTGGTACTTCCTGACACAAGTCTCTTTCCCAAGCTCACTTATTCTCACCACCCTCTTCACCCCAACATTCACTCTTCTTTTCTGAAAACCCCTACAAATCTTCACCTTAGCCTCCACAAGATAATGATCAGACATCCCTCCAGTTGCACCTCTCAGCACATTAACATCCAAAAGTCTCTCTTTCGCGCGGCTGTCAATTAACACGTAATCCAATAACGCTCTTTGGCCATCTCTCCTACTTAGATACGTATACTTATGTATATCTCGCTTTTTAAACCAGGTATTCCCAATCACCAGTCCTTTTTCAGCACACAAATCTACAATCTCTTCACCATTTCCATTTACAACACTGAACACTCCATGTATACCAATTATTCCATCAACTGCCACATTACACACCTTTGCATTCAAATCACCCATCACTATAACCCGGTCTCGTGCATGAAAACCACTAACACACTCATTCAGCTGCTTCCAAAACACTTGCCTCTCATGATCTATATATATATATATATATATATATATATATATATATATATATATATATATATATATATATTCTTTCTTTCTTTCAAACCATTCGCCATTTCCCGCATTAGCGAGGTAGCGTTAAGAACAGAGGACTGGGCCTTTGAGGGAATACCCTCACCTGGCCCAATTCTCTGTTCCTTCTTCTGGAAAAAAAAAAAATGGCCCAACCCACCCCCATACACATGTATATACATACGTCAACACACGCAAATATACATACCTACACAGCTTTCCATGGTTTACCCCAGACGCTTCACATGCCCTGATTCAATCCACTGACAGCACGTCAATCCCGGTATACCACATCGCTCCAATTCACTCTATTCCTTGCCCTCCTTTCACCCTCCTGCATGTTCAGGCCCCGATCACACAAAATCTTTTTCACTCCATCTTTCCACCTCTTTGATCTCCCTCTTCTCCTCGTTCCCTCCACCTCCGACACATATATCCTCTTGGTCAACCTTTCCTCACTCATTCTCTCCATGTGCCCAAACTATTTCAAAACACCCTCTTCTGCTCTCTCAACCACGCTCTTTTTATTTCCACACATCTCTCCTACCCTTACGTTACTTACTCGATCAAAGCACCTCACACCACACATTGTCCTCAAACATCTCATTTCCAGCACATCCATCCTCCTGCGCACCACTCTATCCATAGCCCACGCCTCGCAACCATACAACATTGTTGGAACCACTATTCCTTCAAACATACCCATTTTTGCTTTCCGAGATAATGTTCTCGACTTCCACACATTCTTCAAGGCTCCCAGAATTTTCGCCCCCTCCCCCACCCTATGATCCACTTCTGCTTCCATGGTTCCATCCGCTGCCAGATCCACTCCCAGATATCTAAAAGACTTTACTTCCTCCAGTTTTTCTCCATTCAAACTCACCTCCCAATTGACTTGACCCTCAACCCTACTGTACCTAATAACCATGCTCTTATTCACATTTACTCTTAACTTTCTTCTTTCACACACTTTACCAAACTCAGTCACCAGCTTCTGCAATTTCTCACATGAATCAGCCACCAGCGCTGTGTCATCTGCGAACAACAACTGACTCACTTCCCAAGCTCTCTCGTCCCCAACAGACTTCATACTTGCCCCTCTTTCCAAAACTCTTGCATTCACCTCCCTAACAACCCCATCCATAAACAAATTAAACAACCATGGAGACATCACACACCCCTGCCGCAAACCTACATTCACTGAGAACCAATCACTTTCCTCTCTTCCTACATGTACACATGCCTTACATCCTCGATAAAAACTTTTCACTGCTTCTAACAACTTGCCTCCCACACCATATATTCTTAATACCTTCCACAGAGCATCTCTATCACCTCTATCATATGCCTTCTCCAGATCCATAAATGCTACATACAAATCCATTTGCTTTTCTAAGTATTTCTCACATACATTCTTCAAAGCAAACACCTGATCCACACATCCTCTACCACTTCTGAAACCACACTGCTCTTCCCCAATCTGATGCTCTGTACATGCCTTCACCCTCTCAATCAATACCCTCCCATATAATTTACCATATATATATATATATATATATATATATATATATATATATATATATATATATATATATATATATAGATATATATATTTTTTTTTTTTTGCTTTGTCGCTCTCTCCCGCATTTGCAAGGTAGCGCAAGGAAACAGACGAAAGAAATGGCCCAACCCACCCCCATACACATGTATATACATATGTCCACACACGCAAATATACATACTTACACACCTTTCCATGGTTTACCCCAGACGCTTCACATGCCTTGATTCAATCCACTGACAGCACATCAACCCTAGTATACCACATCGATCAAATTCACTCTATTCCTTGCCCTCCTTTCACCCTCCTGCATGTTCAGGCCCCGATCACACAAAATTTTTTTCACTCCATCTTTCCACCTCCAATTTGGTCTCCCACTTCTCCTCGTTCCCTCCACCTCCGACACACATATCCTCTTGGTCAATCTTTCCTCACTCATTCTCTCCATGTGTGCAAACCATTTCAAAACACCCTCTTCTGCTCTCTCAACCATGCTCTTTTTATTTCCACACATCTCTCTTACGCGTACGTTACTTACTCGATCAAACCACCTCACACCACACGTTGTCCTCAAACATCTCATTTCCAGCACATCCATCCTCCTGCGCACAACTCTATCCATAGCCTACGCCTCGCAACCATACAACATTGTTGGAACCACTATTCCTTCAAACATACCCATTTTTGCTTTCCGAGATAATGTTCTCGACTTCCACACATTCTTCAAGGCTCCCAGGATTTTCGCCCCCTCCCCCACCCTATGATCCACTTCCGCTTCCATGGTTCCATCCGCTGCCAGATCCACTCCCAGATATCTAAACACTTTACTTCCTCCAGTTTTTCTCTATTCAAACTTACCTCCCAATTGACTTGACCCTCAACCCTACTGTACGTAATAACCTTGCTCTTATTCACATTTACTCTTAACTTTCTTCTTTCACACACTTTACCAAACTCAGTCACCAGCTTCTGCAGTTTCTCACATGAATCAGCCACCAGCGCTGTATCATCAGCGAACAACAACTGACTCACTTCCCAAGCTCTCTCATCCCCAACAGACTTCATACTTGCCCCTCTTTATGTGGCAACGAACCTTAATGTGTCACGTGCAACAAGAACCAGTGGCGTCTGGGCACTTCCCTTACTGAGCAACTCGTTCCCCTCACTGAAGAATTAGAAATTATATCTCTTGCATTTACCTCCCTAACAACCCCATCCATAAACAAATTAAACAACCATGGAGACATCACACACCCCTGCCACAAACCTACATTCACTGAGAACCAATCACTTTCCTCTCTTCCTACACGTACACATGCCTTACATCCTCGATAAAAACTTTTCACTGCTTCTAACAACTTGCCTCCCACACCATATATTCTTAATACTTTCCACAGAGCATCTCTATCAACTCTATCATATGCCTTCTCCAGATCCATAAATGCTACATACAAATCCATTTGCTTTTCTAAGTATTTCTCACATACATTCTTCAAAGCAAACACCTGATCCACATATCCTCTACCACTTCTGAAACCACACTGCTCTTCCCCAATCTGATGCTCTGTACATGCCTTCACCCTCTCAATCAATACCCTTCCGTATAATTTACCAGGAATACTCAACAAACTTATACCTCTGTAATTTGAGCACTCATTCTTATCCCCTTTGCCTTTGTACAATGGCACTATGCACACATTCCGCCAATCCTCAGGCACCTCACCATGAGTCATACATACATTAAATAACCTTACCAACCAGTCAATAATATAGTCACCCCCATTTTTAATAAATTCCACTGCAATACCATCCAAACCTGCTGCCTTGCCGGCTTTCATCTTCCTCAAAGCTTTTACTACCTCTTCTCTGTTTACCAAATCATTTTCCCTAACCCACTCACTTTGCACACCACCTTGACCAAAACACCCTATATCTGCCACTCTATCATCAAACACATTCAACAAACCTTCAAAATACTCACTCCATCTTCTTCTCACATCACCACTACTTGTTATCACCTCCCCATTTGCGCCCTTCACTGAAGTTCCCATTTGCTGCCTTGTCTTGCGCACTTTATTTACCTCCTTCCAGAATATATATATATATATATATATATATATATATATATATATATATATATATATGTATATGGTTGCGAGGCGTGGGCTATGGATAGAGTTGTGCGCAGGAGGATGGATGTGCTGGAAATGAGATGTTTGAGGACAATGTGTGGTGTGAGGTGGTTTGATCGAGTGAGTAACGTAAGGGTAAGAGAGATGTGTGGAAATAAAAAGAGCGTGGTTGAGAGAGCAGAAGAGGGTGTTTTGAAGTGGTTTGGGCACATGGAGAGGATGAGTGAGGAAAGATTGACCAAGAGGATATATGTGTCGGAGGTGGAGGGAACAAGGAGAAGAGGGAGACCAAATTGGAGGTGGAAAGATGGAGTGAAAAAGATTTTGTGTGATCGGGGCCTGAACATGCAGGAGGGTGAAAGGAGGGCAAGGAATAGAGTGAATTGGAGCGATGTGGTATACCGGGGTTGACGTGCTGTCAGTGGATTGAAGCAGGGCATGTGAAGCGTCTGGGGTAAACCATGGAAAGCTGTGTAGGTATGTATATTTGCGTGTGTGGACGTATGTATATACATGTGTATGGGGGGGGGTTGGGCCATTTCTTTCGTCTGTTTCCTTGCGCTACCTCGCAAACGCGGGAGACAGCGACAAAGTATAATAAAAAAAAATATATATATATATATATATATATATATATATATATATATATATATATATATATATATATATATCCCTGGGGATAGGGTAGATAGAATACTTCCCACGTATTCCCTGCGTGTCGTAGAAGGCCACTAAAAGGGGAGGGAGCGTGTGGCAGGAAATCCTCCCCTCTCATTATTTTTTTTAATTTTCATAAAGAAGTAACAGAGAAGGGTGACGATATTCCCTCAAAGGCCCAGTTTTCTGTTCTTAACGCTACCTCGCTAATGCGGGAAATGGCGAATAGTTTGAAAAAAAAGAAAAAAAAAAAAAAATATATATATATATATATATATATATATATATATATATATATATATATATATATATATATATATATATGTATATACATATATTATTATTATTATATTATTTATTATTATTTTGTTTTGTTGCTGTCTCCCGCTCTTTGCGAGGTAGCGCAAGGAAACAGACGAAAGAAAATGGCCCAACCCACCCCCATACACATGTATATACACACACGTCCACACACGCAAATATACATACCTATACATCTCAATGTACACATATATATACACACACAGACACATACATATATACCCATGCACACAATTCACACTGTCTGCCTTTATTCATTCTCATTGCCACCTCGCCACAGATGGAATACCATCCCCCTCTCCCCTCATGTGTGCGGGTAGCGCTAGGAAAAGACAACAAAGGCCTCATTCTTTCACACTTAGTCTTTAGCTGTCATGCAATAATGCCCGAAACCACAGCTCCCTTTCCACATCCAGGCCCCACACAGCTTTCCATGGTTTAATAAAGGCAGACAGTATGAATTATGTACGTGTATATATGTATATGTCTGTATGTGTATATACATGTATAAGTTGAGATGTATAGGTATGTATATGTGCGTGTGTGGACGTGTATGTAAATACATGTGTTTGTGGGTGGGAGACAGTGACAAAGTATAAGGAATATAAATATTATTATTTTTATTATACTGTGTCGGACTCCTGCATTAGCGAGGTCACACAAGGAAACAGACAAAGTAATGGCCCAACTCACCCACGTACACATGTATATACATACACGCCGACAAATGCACCTATACTTATGTATACATTTCAATGTATACATTCATATACACACAGACAGACATATACATGTATACTCTTGTACATATTCATACTTGCTGCCTTCATCCATTCCGATCACCACCAAGCCACACATGAAATGGCACCCCCCTCCCCCCACATGCACTTGAGGTAGCAATAGGAAAAGACAACAAAGGCCACATTCGTTCACACTCAGTCTCTAGCTCCCTTTCCACATCCAGGCCCCACAAAACTTTCCATGGTTTACCCCAGACGCTTTACATACTCTGGTTCAATCCATTGACAGCACATCAACCCCGGTATACCACATCGTTCCAGTTCACTCTATTCCTTGTAGCCTTTCACCCTCCTGCATGTTTAGGCCCCGATCACTCAAAATCTTTTTCACTCCATCCTTCCACCTCCAATTTGGTCTCCCACTTCTTGTTCCCTCCACCTCTGACACATATATCCTCTTTGTCAATCTTTCCTCTCTCATTCTCTCCATGTGACCAAACCATCTCAATGCACCCTCTTCTGCTCTCTCAACCACACTCTTTATTACCACACATCTCTCTTACCTTTTCATTACTTACTCAATCAAACCACCTCACACCACATATTGTCCTCAGACATCTCATTTCCAACACATCCACCCTCCTCCGCACAATCCTATCTATAGCCCACGCCTCGCAACCATATAACATTGTTGGAACCACTATTCCTTCAACTATACCCGTTTTTGCTTTCGTAGATAATGTTCTCACCTTCCACAACAGACTGCATACTTGCCGCTCTGTCCAAAACTCTTGCATTCACCTCCCTAGCAACCCCATCTATAGACAAATTAAACAACCATGGAGACATCATGCACCCCTGCCGCAAACCGACGCACACTGAGAACCAATCACTTTCCTCTATTCCTATTCGTAGACATGGATTACATCCTTGATAGAAACTGTTCACTGCTTCTTGCAACTTACATCCCACACCATATAGTCTTAATACCTTCCACAGAGAATCTCTATCAACTCTATCATATGCCTTCTCCAGATCCATTTATGGTACATACAGATCCATTTGTTTTCTAAGTATTTCTCACATTCATTCTTCAAAGCAAACACCTGATCCACACATCCTCTACCACTTCTGAAACCACACTGCTCTTCCCCAATCTGATGCTTTGTACATGCCTTCACCCTCTCAATCAATACCCTCCCATATAATTTCCCAGGAATACTCAATAAACTTATACCTGTAATTTGAACACTCACCTTTATCCCCTTTGCCTTTGTACAATGGCACTATGCATGCATTCTTCCAATCCTCAGGCACTTTACCATGAGCCATACATATATTGAATAACCTCATGAACCAGTCAACAACACAGTCACCCCCTTTTTTTTTTATAAATTCCAATGTAAGACCATCCA
Source organism: Panulirus ornatus (assembly GCF_036320965.1). Classification (NCBI taxonomy): domain Eukaryota; kingdom Metazoa; phylum Arthropoda; class Malacostraca; order Decapoda; family Palinuridae; genus Panulirus; species Panulirus ornatus. The sequence continues at coordinate 10,049,300 of NC_092274.1, forward strand.
AACCTGCTGCCTTGCTGGCTTTCATCTTCTTCAAAGCTTTCACTACCTCTTCTCTGTTTACCAAATCATTCTCTCTGACCCTCTCACTTTGCACACCACCGCGACCAAAACACCATATATCTGCCACTCTATTATCTAACACATTCAACAAACCTTCAAAATACTCGCTGCATCTCTTTCTCACATCATGACTACTTGTTATTACCTCCCCATTAGCCCCTTTCACTGATGTTCCCATTTGTTCTCTTGTCTTATGCACTTTATTTACCTCCTTCTAAAACATCTTTTTATTCTCCTTAAAATTTAATGTTACTCTCTCACCCCAACTCTCATTTGCCCTCTTTTTCACCTCTTGCACCTTTTTCTTTACCTTCTCCCTCTTTTTTTTTTTATACACCTCCCGGTCATTTGCACTATATCCCTGCAAAAGGTGGTAGGTGGGCAGATCAGTAAGGGTAGTGAGTGGTGGGACGAAGAAGTAAGATTGTTAGTGAAAGAGAAGAGAGAGGTATTTGGACGATTTTTGCAGGGAAATAGTGCAAATGACTGGGAGATGTATAAAAGAAAGAGACAGGAGGTCAAGAGAAAGGTGCAAGAGGTGAAAAAGAGGGCAGATGAGAGTTGGGGTGAGAGAGTATCATTAAATTTTAGGGAGAATAAAAAGATGTTTTGGAAGGATTTAATAATGTGTGTAAGATAAGAGAACAAATGGGAACATCAGTGAAAGGGGCAAATGGAGAGGTAATAACAAGTAGTGGTGGAGTGAGATCGAAGTGGAGTGAACATTTTGAAGGTTTGTTGAATGTGTGTGATAATAGAGTGGCAGATATAGGGTCCTTTGGTTGAGGTTGTGTACGAAGTGAGAGGGTAAGGGAGAATAATTTGGTAAACAGAGAAGAGGTAGTGAAAGCTTTGAAGAAGATGAAAGCCAGCAAGGCAGTGGGTTTGGATGGTATTGCAGTGGAATTTATTAAAAAAGGGGGTGATTGTGTTGTTGACTGGTTGGTGAGGATATTCAGTGTATGTATGCTTCATGGTAAAGTGCCTGAGGATTGGCGGAATGCATGCATAGTGTCATTGTACAAAGGCAAAGGGGATAAATGTGAGTGTTCAAATTACAGAGGTATAAGTTTATTGAGTATTCCTGGGAAATTATATCGAAGGGTATTGATTGATAGGGTGAAGGCATATATAGAGCATCAGACTGGGGAAGCGCAGTATGGTTTCAGATGTGGTAGAGGATGTGTGGATCAGGTGTTTGCTTTGAAGATTGTATGTGAGAAATACTTAAAAAAACAGATGGATTTGTATGTAGCATTTATAGATCTGGTAAAGGCATATGACAGAGTTGATAGAGATGCTGTGGAAGGTATTAAGAATGTATGGTATGGGAGGTAAGTTGCTAGGAGAAGTGAAAAGTTTTTATCGATGTAAGGCATGTGTTCGAGTAGGAAAAAAGTGATTGGTTCCCAGTGAATGTTGGTTTGCGGAAGGGGGTTTGATGTCTCCACAATTGTTAATTTGTTATTGGATAGGGTTGTTAGGGAGGTGAATGCAAGAGTTTTGGAGAGGGGTAAGTATGCAGTCTGTTGTGGATGAAACAGCTTGGGAAGTGAGTCAGTTGTTCGCTGATTAAACAGCGCTTGTGGCTGATTCAGGTGAGAAACTACAGAAGCTGGTGACTGAGTTTGGTAAAGTGTGTTAATGAAAAAACCTGAGAGTAAATGTGAATGAGAGGAAGGTTATTAGGTTCAGTAGGATTGAGGGACAAGTAAATTGATAGGTAAGTTTGAATGGAGAAAAACTGGAGGAAGTGAAGTGTTTTAGTTTTCTATTAGTGGATTTAGCAGCGGATGGAACCATGGAAGCAGAAGTGAGTCACAGGTTGGGGGAGGGGCAAAGGTTCTGGGAGCGTTAAAGAATGTATGGAAGGCGAGAACATTTTATCGGAGAGCAAAAATGGGTATGTTTGAAGGAATAGTGGTTCCAACAATGTTATATGGTTGCAAGGCATCGCCTATAGATAGAGTTGTGCAGAAGCTATAGATAGAGTTGTGCAGAAGAGGGTGGATGTGTTGGAAAGGAAATGTTTGAAGACAATATGTGGTGTGAGGTGGTTTGATCGAGTAAGTAATGAAGGGGTAAGAGAGATGTGTGGTAATAATAAGAGCATGGTTGAGAGAGCAGAAGTGGGTGTGTTGAAATGATTTGGACATATGGAGAGAATGAGTGAGTTAAGATCGACCAAGAGGATATATGTGTCACAGGTGGAGGGAAGAAGGATAAGCAGGAGACCAAATTGGAGGTAGAAGGATGGAGTGATAAAGATTTTGAGGAATTGGGGCCTGAACATACAGGAGGGTGAAAGGCATGCAAGGAATAGAGTGAATTGGAATGATGTGGTATACCGGGGTCAACGTGTTGTCAATGGATTGATCCAGGGCATGTGAAGCATCTGGGGTAAACCATGGAAAGGTGTGTTGGGCCTGGATGTGGAAAGGGAGCTGTGGTTTTGGTGCATTATGCCATGACAGTTAGAGACTGAGAGGGAACAAGTGTGGCTTTTTTTTGTCTTTTCCTGGCACTACCTTTCTGGATGAGGGGGAATGCTATTTCATATGTGGTGGGGTGGCGACGGGAATGGATGAAGGCAGCAAATATGGATATACACATGTGTTTATTTGTATATGTCTGTATATGTATATGTATGTATACGTTGAATTGTATAGGTATGTATATGTGCATGTTTGGATGTTTATGTATATACATGTGTATATGGGTGGGTTGGGCCATTTCTCGTCTGTTTCCTTGTGGTGCCTCACTGACACGGGAGATGTTGATTAAATACAATAATAGGATTGAGGGACAAGTTAACTGGGAGGTAAGTTTTAATGAAGAAAAACTGGAGAAGTGAAGTATTTTAGATATCTCAGAGTGGATTTAGCAGTGGATGGAACCATGGTAGCGGAAGTGAGTCATAGAGTGGGGGAGGGTGTGAAGGTTCTTGGAGCGTTGAAGAATGTGTGGAAGGCAAGAACGTTATCTCAGAGAACAAAAATGTGTATTCCTTCAGAATAGTGCTTCCAACAATGTTATGTGGTTGCGAGGTATGGGATATAGATAGGATTGTGCAGAGGAGGGTGGATGTGTTGGAAATGAAATGTTTAAGGAAATATCTGGTGTGAGATGGTTTGGTCGAATAAGTAATGAAAGGGTAAGAGAGATGTGTCGAAATAAAAAGAGTGTGGTTGAGAGAGCAGAAGAGGGTGTGTTGAAATGGTTTGTTCACATGGAGAGAATGAGTAAAGGAAAGATTTACAAAGAGGATATGTGTCAGAGGTGGAGGGAACGAGAAGTGGGAGACCAAATTGGAGGTGGAAGGATGGAGTGAAAAAGATTTTAGGCAGGTAGGGCCGGAACATACAGGCATGCAAGGAATAGTGTGAATTGGATTGATATGGTATACTGGGATCAATGAGATGTCATTGGATTGAACCAGGGCATGTGACGCGTCTGGGGTAAGCCGTGGAATGTCTTGTGGGGCCTGGATGTGGAAAGGTAGACTGAGTGTGAACAAGTGTGGCCTTTGTTGTCTTTTCCTATCACTGCCTTGCAAGGGGGGGATGCTATTTCATATTTGGTGGGGTGGGAATGGGCATTGATGAAGGCAACAAATATGAATATGTACATGTGTTTATGTGTTTAAGGACAATATGTGGTGTGAGGTGGTTTGATCGAGTAAATGATAATAGGGTAAGAGAGATGTGTAGTAATAAAAAGAGTGTGGTTGAGAGAGCAGAAGAGGGTGTTTTGAAATGATTTGGTCACATGGAGAGAATGAGTGAGGAAACATTGACCAAGAGGATATATGTGTCGGAGGTGGAGGGAACGAGGAGAAGTGGGAGACCAAATTGGAGGTGGAAAGATGGAGTGAAAAAGATTTTGAGTGATCGGGGCCTGAACATGCA